>NC_022025.1:413945-445284 GCF_000317375.1 Microtus ochrogaster
AGTGAGCGAGCCCGCGGCTTCTCTGGCGAGCCTTGCGGTGCTGGACGCTGCGGTACAACCGGAGTCCACAGGGAGAGGCGAGCAGAGTTGGCGGGTGCCGAAGGGGAACTTGCTGTTCGCAAGGCAAGCTACCCGGTTATTTACCAGCGGTTCCCTCTCGGATGGGGACCCGCCGGTTGCTAAGGCGACCGCCTGGTTTGGTCGCAGGGCAAATCTGCCCCAGGTTGGAGCGCCAAAATGAAGGCGAATTTAATTAATCCAGGCCAGTCGGTACAAGAAGATACAATTTTAATATAAAAGCACACTCACACACCCGGAGTTCAGCGATTCACCGTAAACCGGAGAACAGGAAGAGCTCCAGTCCGCGCGTCCCAATTAATTAGTAAAAACATTCGCCCGAGGCTGTCCCGCCCCAAAAGGCGGGGTCTCTCTACAGGAGCCCATAAACAGAGGCTGAGAGAAACACGGAATGCAAAAATCAGACTCTTGAAAGGGGAGCAGGGTCTCAATTAGCAACTGTGCTTAAGGCTGTCTCTGTGATAGTTGGCAAGGAATCAGGCTGCCATCCCCCTTGTCCTAAGAACTGCTTGAGGCTAAATATAAAAGTTATGGACTAGCTTTTGGTGGAGGCTATTTCAAGGGCAGGTAACACCGGGTCAGTGGTATGGCTGTCACTCATAGCTCTGCAGTGGAAAAGAGCAAGGGGGCAGAAAGAAACACAAAACACACAGCTGGAAGTGAAAAGGAGCTCCAGGAAGCTTTATGTTGTAGCCAAGGCATGTTCTGGAAGAGAGGCTTTAATTCAGGAGGTAATACCATTAAACTTCTGCACTGCCTAGCTAAGCTTCCAAACTGTGAAAAGAGAAAGCCTACAGTGTTTCTTGTTCCTAGACAGCAGTTGTTTCAACCTAAAGGGGCTGCTGCAAAAGCGACTCAGGGGTGAGAGTCCATCCCTAGCTGGCACCTGAGCTTCACCATGTCGTTGTCACAGCAATGCAAGAGTGAGGGGCTCTGCTTTCTTTCTGAATGGCTTCAGAGAGCACTGAGGGTGTGGCGGTGCTAGTGTCACTGTCAGAAGAACACCCCAAGATACCATTGTATCTTGAAAGCTGGGTTTCAGTGGAGATTCCTGAACTGTGAAATGTGTACCAAGGAGAGCTGACTCCAGAGCGGAACCAGGCCAGCAGAGCTGTAATCAGCAAAGCTGGAGGGGCTATGCCGTGTAATCCCTTTGACAGAAGACATAGACCTGCAGTATTTAATATTCCTCCTGCTGTGTTTTGCTCTTCCTATGCTCAGTTTTTCCTCATTTGGGCCCTCATGCCTTTGGAATGGAAATATATGTTCTGTGCTGCTGTATGATAGAGTCATATAATTTCTTTTTTTTTTATTTAATGGGGTCATATAAGAGATTACTTTGGGTCTTAAAGGAGGCCTTGGGCTTTGAAATGTTGGTGAGACTGTCAGAGACTGTAGAGCCTTTTCAAGCTGAACTAAATGCATTTTGCACTATGACATGACTATGAGCCTATGGGCCCAAGAAGTGGAGTGTGGTGGTTTAGATGAGATCTGCTCCTTTAGGCTCATGTACATGGACACTTGGTTACTAGTTAGTAGTCCTGGGGGTAGAGCCTTTCTGGGGGAAGTATTTTGCTAAAGTAGGGGTGGTGGTTTGAATGAAAGTGGGCCCCCTAGACTCAAAGAATTATTGGAGGTGTAGCCTTGTTAGAGGAAGTGTGTCACTGGGATTGGGCTTTGAGGTTTCAGAAGCTCAAGCCAGGCCTAGTGGCTCACTGTCTCTTCCTGCTGCCTGCCAATCCAGACGTAGAACTCTCAGCGACCTCTCCAGCACCAGGTCTGCCTGCACGCCACCATGCTTCCTTCCATGATGAAAATGGACTAAACCTCTGAACTGTAAGCCAGTCCCCAATTAAATGTTTTCCTTTATAAGAGTTACCATGGTCATGGTGTCTCTTCACAGCAACAGAACCCTAAGATGTGGGGCTTCGAGAACTTACCCCCTTATCCAGTTTTGTTTGTGACTGAGGATGTACTCTCTGCTTCCATCTCCAGCATTTCCTGCCACACTGCCCTGTCACTGTGGACCCTTTGTGGAACTCCAAGCCAAATAAACGTCCTTCTGAGGTTGTTTCTGGTCATGATGTTTCTCACAGCAGCAGAAAAGTGGTCCAGCTGAATGTTTTTAATTACCTTTTAGTGGGAGTGTTATCAGTGTTCATGGTTCCTCTGCTAGGCTGGTATTGGGGACAGCAGGACAGATTTCGAGTGTTCGGTGAGAGTAGAAAGGAAGATGAGGGAAGTCCCTGGCAGGAGCAGCGGTGGAGACTGCAGTAAGGTGGGCTGAGGTAGGGTGTGCTGAAGATGGGATGAAAAGAGAAATAGAGATAGCAGTCGGTTCCAGCTCACAGTGACCCCAGAAACACAGGCTGTCTCCCTGTTCTTGGAGAAAGCCAATCAGAAGGAAAGGGAAGAAGGGGGAAGGAAAGATAGGAGGGAAAGGAATAAAAGAGAAAGCAAAAAGAAGGGGGAAAGGATAGGGGCAGGGAGGAAAAACAGAAGATGGGGTGGAGTGCGGCCATTGACGGCCATTAGCCAGTACCTAAGTGCATAAGGGGAGACAGCGCAGTGGGGCTGCGGGCCGTAGAGTGTGAATGCCATGTAGCCTGTCAATTGGTTTCAACTTTACATCTCTCAGTTTTTCTTCCCGGGCTCCCAGATGCCTGTCACACCCCTCCCTTCTCAAGACCGAATTTCAGATTCTGGCAACCAGTGACCTGGTCTCTTCACAGGTCAAGTCACAGATGCTGGTCACACCTCTGGGCACTGTGCTAGAAGCATAGTTGAGACTGCCAGCCCCACCTCAGGGTTGTCCTTTCTAAGGTTGAGTCATGGATGCTTTTTCTGGGTTCATGGGTATGGTTGTGATTGCTGCCCCACCCTTGGGAGGTCCTTCCGTGTGCCTGTGGATAGGTGCTTGGAATCTGAGTCTGTATTCCCCTGCAGGCTCTGCTTCCAACCACGCTTCTCCCACTGGTTCTTACTCAGTTTCTTCCCCTCAGACTAGAAGTACTCCGCAGGCCTGGTTTTAGTGTATTTGCTCTAAATACACTAAAATTTGCTCGGAGTTTCCTGAAGATGCTGTTCACAGAGAGTCTCTGGCCACTAGATTACTCAAGTAGCAGCGGCAATCTCTTTAAAATGTCCCATGCATGGCTGTTTTATCTTTTCCTGGCAGAGGGTACGTCCAGAGCTTCTGGCCACTGCTGCTGCCAAGCACCTTCTATCTGGCTCCTCCCTCTTTTCCTGTCCTTGGAAATGTCTGCTCCTAAAAGCTCAGTGTGGCTTTTCTGAGTTTTAATCACACAGGCCTTGTGCTCCCAGCACCTCCTCACAGTAGAGGAGATAATTCCCCAGCGTTAGCCCAAGGATCTTAATGTTTCAAGGACATCTGCATTAGTTACTTCCTTGTTTTTCTAGCTAAATACCTGGCCCAAGCAAAGGTGGAAAGATGGGTGTGGCTCTCAGTTGCAGAAGGACAGGCGTGTGGTCATTTGGTGTCTTACTCCAGCACAACCTCATGGTGACAGAATTAGGTGGCAGAGCCACCTCCCACCAAAAGGCAGAGAAGAGACAGAGAGAGAGGACATGGAATGGTATAATCTCCATAAACATGCTCTCAGGAACCCCCTTCTAGCCGCTATGCCCCCTCCTGAGGTGCCTGCCTCCTGGGGCAGCAGTTCCCCCGGCTACTATGTGCCAAGAGCCTAACACTGGTGCTTGTGTGGATGCTTCACGTTGGAGCTGTACCATGAGAGTCTCTCCCTCTCCATATTACCGCTTTTAGGTTAGTTAGAATGAGACATCCACTGAAAAAATTAAACCACAGAAAGGTAGAAAGAATGATTCTGCCACTAATTTTCTGCCCTCAAGAAACAGCTGTTTGAAGCATTTCCAGTCTTCTCCAGGCACAGACAATTTTCTTTAATAAATACAAATAATACACATTATCTTTAATAAATACAAATAATACACATTTTCTTAATAAATACAAGTAATACACATTTTCTTTAATAAATACAAATAATATACATTTTCTTTAATAAATACAAATAATACACAGACATACTGTTTTCTTCTGTTAAAGCCATATAAGAGCCATTTCACATGTCATGAACTGTCCTATAGCATCATTTACTAAATCGCAAACATTTTAATAATTATGTTTACCTGATGAACTTTTAGAGTTTATTAATTACTGCTTACACTTATATAGCAACATGCTTATAAAATTTTTATCATTTTATACAGAACCAGGATTTTCTCTTACATTTAAAGAATTACCAATGAAGGAATTCCTGGGATAATTAGCATGTATATTATTAAAGTTTTCCAAATACATTATAAAATTGCCATTCGGAGAGTTTATTCCATTTCAATATACAGCTATATATGAGTATACTTTTGCTTACTCTTTTCAAATAAGTATTAAAAGTGTGACCAATTTATAAGAGAAGTTTTTGTCATGTTGTTTTGATGCTAGTACAGTTGATTTGTTTTTCTGAGACAGGATTTTTCTGTGTAACAGCTCTGGCTGTCCTAGAACTCATTTTGTATACCTGCCTGGCCTCAAACTCACAGAGGTCTGCCTGCCACTACTTCCCTAGTGCTGGGATTAAAAGCATGCACCACCACTGCCTGACTTAAAACTGAATATTGTACAATGTCAAATGAAATGTCTTCCTTTAAATAGAGTTTATGAAACTACAATATGAAATAAGTAAATAGAAAACATCTTAAAATATATTACATATTTAAATCAGTGTTTCCAGTTATATACCAGTGAGAAAATAGTTGCTTTTATCAAACTGCTATTTGATATAACATTAATCATTTTTTTCACTGAGTAGAGTGCTTCATACCTAAGGGTCCCAGCATGTGGATGACTAAGGCAGGATGGTCTCAAATTCAGGGCCAGCCTGGACTATATATCAGAACAGGAAAAAGTATATTTTTCTTGAGTATATCCTACACTGAAACTTCTAGTAGGTAGTAATTGCTTTTCTTTTATGGTGCCTTCAGTTTTACTATTTTCCCTTCCATCTCACAATTTCTCCATCTTTTTTTATTTCCAAGAGAGAGTCTCATTATGTAACAAGGATAGCCTAGAACTTACTCTGTACCCTAGGCTGGTCTCAAAGTCAGAATCTCCCTGCCTCAGCCTCCCAAGTAGTGCAGTTACAGGCTTTGTCACCACGCATGGCTTCTGTGGGTTATGCACTTATTTTCAAAAATTATTTTACATTTTTGTGTATAAATGCATGTGAGTATGTGGTATGCGTGCATATGTGCATGCATGCCTGTGTGTGTGCATGTGTGTTTGTGTGTGTATGTGTGTGGCTTTCCATGCCATAGCAAGTTCCTTTATTCACTGAGCTGTCTTGCTAGCCTCAGTTTTTACTTTTAAAAAGAATGATATCAGCATCTTTTCTTTAAATATGATTATTTTCTATATTTATCTATATTATTTTCTATAATTTCCTGTAAATGTAAATATCTAAGTATCTAAATAAATATATGTATTAGATAAATTTGTCTAAATAATACAAGTATCTATAAATATAAATCTATATTCTTGTTTTATAAAAATATCATTCTTTTCTTTAAATATTATTTCCTGGAGAGTTGTTTTTCCACATACAGGGTTACTCAATCAGACGTTGTCTGATCACATATGCTATTAAGCATCCCTTCCTAGCCTTAGAATCCTAAGTTCTCTGCTTCTTTGCTCCTCTTAGTATGGTTGATGAACTGTTTTCCTTTGACCTATGAGCTACATCTCATCCTCTGTTAATGTCTTTGTCCCAGCAATTGTTCCCTCCCTCATTTCACAGCTTGAAAGACATACAGAAAAGCATGCTCCTTACTTCACAGTCACAACCCAGATCACTTCTGGTGACCTGGAAATGTAGGGATTTCTCTCTGTCAGCAAGCAAGCGTGTAAGTCTGCAGTGGACAGCAGCACTGTGTCTATAACTCAGTTAAATTCCTGCACTGTCTACCTCCTTTACGGCTCTGTGAAGCCTACCTTCCTCCCAGGCATGAGGAAGCCTTCATCTGAAATAGGCTGTTTTCAGCCATGGTAGGTCAGTTCTAAGGAAAAAGGCAAAGGGTAAGGGTAAGGTATAACCTGTGGCCTGCTTTAAGGAAGAGCAGTTCTAGTCTAACAGATGAATAGGGTGAAAGGGAGGGAGGGAAGGATAGAGAGCTACAGAGGCAGATGACAGGGACAGGGATGCTCGGTCTGTTTCTGAGACTCCCAGTACCCCGTGTTAGAAGTCCAGCCTTTCATCTTTGTTGCTCTGAAGCTGTTCCAGAGCTGCTTCAGGAGCCAAGGACAAAAGGCCAAATAACATTAACCTTATTGTTCTAATCACTTAGGAAAAACAAGGACGATGGGAGTTATAAGCCAGTAGCTATGGATGGAAATAAGTAAACAAGAAGGGGTTTGGGGTTCCTTCCTCCTCTGAAATATAGAGCCTTTTTTATGAGGCTCCAAGTTTGACTATTCAGAAAGTCACTAAGCCCAGCCTATCACAACAGCACATAAACAGAAGCACCTTAATTTTCCCCCACCCTGAAAATCAGAAAAATATTCCTGGACCTTATGTCTGTTCTCTATCCCCTCCTTTTATAGAAGCAGTTTCTCAGACCTCTGCCATAGTTTCTCTTGACCTATTTCAGCTTTGATACACACACCTAAAAACCGTTGTTGCCAGTATCAGCAGCCATGTGTTTTGCCGCATGTATCTAGGATTTGGTGATGGGGCGTTTCTCCTCAAAGATCTGTGGCTCCCCCATGTTTGTTCCTTCTCTTTCCTTTAGAGGTTTGTCCTCATCTCTGTCCTCTGTTATTTCATGCCTCATCCCTGAACTGTCTTCTCTGCTGATGCCCTTTCTCCCGGTCATTTCTCATCCAGTTTCTTGACTTTGCATACTGTATGTGTGCTGCTCCTTTGTAAGCATGTACATTACCTGGGAAGCCACATAAACTCTAGACTTACCCATAGAGCTGCCAGCTGCACACTTTGGGAGGTAGAATAAGTATCTCCAATATGCCATTATGAAAGTAAACCCCTAATTTCTCCCAGATAAGACTTTTCTTCCTTTAGGTTTCTTCATTCTGAAGATGAAAGTTCTATCATTTATAGTTGCTTCAGAGCTATTCTTCAGTTCTCTCGGTCATCACCCACATAGCCTCCATCAGCAAATCTTATCAGCTCCACTTTAACCTACCTCTGGACATTTGCAACGTCTCCCTACCTTAGGCTGCTGTAGTTGGTTCTTGACAAAGCAGCTAGAGGCTTCTTTGGACATGTGAGGCATATCATTGTATTCCTCTTTAGAAAACTTCTTTGACTGTCTTTTAGTGTAACAGTCTGGATTCCGCTGCATCTGTGACCTCCCCACTGAGCTCGGCAGGCACGGCTCCTGCTTCCCGAGCATGCTAAGCACACTAGCCCGTCGTGTCTGAGTCTTCCCACTGAGCTCGGCAGGCACGGCTCCTGCTTCCCGAGCATGCTAAGCACACTTGCCCGTCGTGTCTGAGTCTTCTCACCCCGCGCACTGAGAAAGCAGTCTCTCAGTTTTTTTACCCTTTTCTAGACTAATTACAGGAAACGAGAGAATGAAGAGACTGACAGTCTGTATGCCAGAAAAACTATAGAAAGACCGTTTCCTCTCCATCGTGTGACTGTTCTCTATGAAACACCAAGACCTTTATAAAAGCCGCAACCAACATTTTCCATTGACACTTGGAATGAGGTCAAAGGTAAACTTGGGGAAAGTAGTGGCTTATTTGGTATCAGTTAAAATAAGTCTCAGGGAAGGAAATAGGAACTGGAGCTCCATTAACAGTGACGATCAGCACGCTGCGCTGTCAGAACACTCCTGGCTTGTATTAAAGCTTTGCTCATGCAGCCTTCACTGAGCTGGCTGCCCTCCTGCAGTAACGCCCCACCCACCCAGACTGCCTTTCCTCTTCAGCTCCTTTTCATGTTCATGTTTGATATTGGCTATATTATTTTCTTGTTTCCTCTACTAGAACAGAAGCTGCCAAAAAGCCAGTCAATCTTTTTTTTTAAAGTTTGCTCAGGTATATATTACACGTTGTGCTCACCACCCCCACAGCCTCTACTCCCTTTTCTCCTCCTCCCCTCACTTTTGCCCCCTTGACCTCGTCGGTTTCCAATCTGCTTTCAAGTATGCGTACGATCTTCTTGAAACGGCAAATGAGAGAAACATTTCGGTATTTGCCTCTGAGACTGGCTTAATTCGCTTACTGTGATTGTCTCCAGTTACATCCACTTTCCTGCAGGGGCAAAAGACCAGGGCTTTTGTTATCCTTGGTGCACAGCACACATGCGCAGTAAATACACTTGGAGATTTACATACTGGATCTTCTAGATTTTTTCTAATGTTTATAAAATTAAAATATTTATTTGAAGAAGATAATACTCGTAGAAACTTCAATAAAGCTTACCAGGTTAGATAACTTATAATCTATTTTGTATTTGTCATGTCTTTATAGAACTTAAATTTTAATTCATAAAGAAGTTAAAAAAGAATCACTACCCTCTAATAATTATAAATGGTAGCATGGGGGAGAGACCCAGCCCATCAATGCCGGAGGCAGATGGGAGAGTTGTCAGCAGGAGCAGGAGAGCAATTACCTGCCCCCGCCCCATCCTCTGCCGCCCCGCCCTCTGCCTCAAGTGGGAGAACTGGCCCCTTATCAGCTGCTTCCTGCTTCGCTTGGGAAGAGAGCTCCAAAGCCTCCCTGTGGGAGAACCGACCCTGAGGATGTGAAAGCAGCGGAATCCGCCCCACCCCTTGCTTGGCACTGTAAAGGGTGAACTCGCCGGGGAAGGCTGGAGAGCTCATCCTGGTGGTGAAGATGGGGAGAGCTCGTGGGTTGGCCAACCCAGAAACTACCCAGGCCCAGACCAGGGTTGTGTGTCGGCCCACTCCAACATCCACCCCTGTGTGATCTGCTGAGCTCAGGCTGGGATGGGGGATGTGGTCCTGTAAACCTAGGGCTACAGGATCTCCATGACACAGGGCAGCAACGGGATGTCCAGAAGTCGTGAGGGCCCGGTGTCGATGGGGTAACAGACCAGGGGCTCAAGGCAAACCATCGATTCTTTGTAATGTTTCCTGCTTGTAAAAATGTATGGATAAAGGTTTACTGCGGGACCACTGTGTCAGACTGCAGCTTCCATGACGAGATTTTCCCTTTTTTCCTTTTTGCCCCCTTTTTTCTCTTAAATTTTATTTTGTGAGGAGAGGTGACACGGGCAGAGGTTGGATGGGAAAGTATGGGAAATGGTGGGATTGGGATGCATGATATGAAAGACACAAAGAATAAGTTAAAAAGTTAAAAAATAACAAGATATTGTTATTAAATGAAAATCTTTTGTATTAAAATTCCATTCATTCTTCAGTATAAATTCCTAATATTTTGTTACTTATATTGAGATTATTTTTCTTATTTATTTTGAGGGGGCATGTTTTACCAACATCTATGTTCACCATGTGCATGCTGCCTGCATCGGGCAGAAGAGGGCATCAGAGACCCTGGAACTAGAGTTTAAGATGGTTTCCGCTGTGTAGGTGCTGGAAACCAAGGTTTCCAGAAGAGCAGCGAGAGTTCTTAATCACTGAGCCATCTCTCCAGAGCCTTATTTTGAAAATTCTTAAATCTGATTTTCTATTAAAACATTTGAAGAATTTTTGTGTCTTTTAGACTAAAACATACTTTAAAGAATTGTAAATTAAGTATACTGATAAATTAAGTATACTCCATCAAAGCTCACAAATTCTCCCAAAGTTTCTATCAACTTATACCCTATTTAAATTTTTTATTTACTTATTTTTTTTCATTTTATAGTATAATTACATCATTTTTCTCTTTCCTCCCTCCAGTCCCTTCCATGTCCTTTTTTTTTTTTTAATTTCTCACTCATTCAACTTATTTAAACGTTTGAAGCTTTGGCCATTAAAATATTGAAAGAAAATAATATATTGTCAAGAGCCTGTTATGTAACACCATTTCTTATTAGGATGACCTTGAGTGAACTACTTACTTTTGCTTTCTTCCTTTGTAGGATTAATGTTTATTTAAAGAATTCACTAATGGTTCTTGGTGCAGTTTTAAAGAGAATTGATAAAATGTTATGATGTGTATGTAATGCTTGAATAAATGGAAAACAGCATGGATTAAATATTTCTTTTTCCTATCCCTAGAAAGAACTTTATTGTTATCCTTCCTTTCTATTTTTATACATAATCATTTCCTGAATACCTAGGAAATTAAGCATTTGAATTTTAATGTCCTTACATAATTATCTTCCTGGTTATTAATAGAACTACTATGTTGAAGGGGATCTACATGTCTCATTTCTATTTTTAATGTTAGTATTTAAAATTTTTTAATTAAATTTATTTTATCTTGTCTGACTCTGGGAGTGGCAAGAGAAAGAGAAGAAAGTACAGTTGCTTAGGTCACAGCACGGCACATGGAATTCAGAGGATGTTTTCTTGGTCCTCTCCTTCCTCTGTGAGAGTCCTGCAGGGGAAATCAGCTTACAGGCTTGGTGGACCTGCTGAACCATCTCACGGGCCCTGGTTGTATGTCTAAGTTAAACTTACACTGCTGCATATGATGCAAGGAAAACTGCTCATTAATAAGTCTTGTGCTCGGAGTTTAAGTTTTTTTAATTAATTGTATTTAATTAAAAGTGATATTTTTAGAGAGGGACATAAAAGATTTTAAGTTTAACACATATATTTATCTTGTGATTCTACTGAAATAATTCTATCAACTACACATATAAATATGCAGAAACAAGGGGTATAGGAAAGTGGCCATTGGTTGGTAGGAGAAAAAACACTATCAGTTGAAAGCTTACTAAGTTCTAAGCCTTGTTTTAGCTGTTGAGGAAAAACCTGTAAACAGCACAGACCAAAATCTGTTCCCACTCTCGTTTCTGCAGCAGAATATTTAGGGTAGTGATGGTAGTAAATGTTATGGCATAAAATAGATGAAAGAAGCTAAATTGCTGTGTTTGGTTAAGGTGTAGTTTGAAATCAAATGGTGAAAAGCTATGCAGGGAGGTGGAAAGAAAAGGAAAGAGAAAGGAATGTTTTCTGGGGGCAGATCTGGCGCATATACTACAGAAAGCACGGTTTTCATCTGGGAGGGGTAGCTCATACTTACGGTCTCTGAACTGAAGGGTAAAGGTAGTAGCACCTGGAATTTGAGGCTAACCTGGGCTAGAAAGTGAGATCCATTCTCAGAAAACAAAACAAAAACAATAAATTTTTTGAAAGAAAATAATAAAATAACTACCTCATAAGCACAGGATTTGAGGAGGGCAGAAGTGGGGCAGGAGACTGGTGCCTTCGCTGTAAGACAGTGTGTCTCTGAGGGGCATCTGATGTGGGATCCAGTCACTCACCTAGATTGACACCGCAGCTCTGTTGGTGTAAGTGAAAACTTGGAGCTCATATTTCCCCCATTGTGAGCATTAGCCATGATCTTAGAACATCTTTTTCGCGTCCTGAGTTTCTCACCTGGATCTCACTTTCAGGTCTTTAGGGAATTTTTTCCCCTAGAGAACAATGGAGGATAATTATTTTAATCTCTTTTATTGATAAAAAGTTTGGTTGTGATCTGTTTTATTTATGAAAATTTAATATTCCACATAAGTAAAAGGAGGCAGAACATAAATGAGTATTTACAGATGTAATTGGATATTATGTAAAACTGATGGCACTTCCATATTACTTATTCAATATTTCTGCACCAAAGATAAAGTAAGAAAAAGTGATATTTTTGTAAGTATTCTATGGTATTGCTTCAGTCAGATCACAAGATAAATGTATGCATTAAAGCCATAACCTCTTACAAGTCACTCTCTAGGTTAGACAGCCTTTCAATGACACTGAAGTCAGCTTAGCAGTTTGAGGTTTATTTACATACATAACTTAAATGTACAGATAAATTTCTCATAAACCATGATAAATTTTTCAAAACCATGTTAGTGCCTGATGTAGGTGGGTCTCTATCTATCTGTTGCTTTCATTGGTTAATTAATGAAGAAAACTGCTTGGCCTAATAGGTCATAACTTAGATAGGCGGAGTAGACCGAACAGAATGCTGGGAGGAAGAAGGCAGTGAGGCAGGCGCTATAGCTCTCCTCTCCAAGATGGACGCCGGGTAAGATCCTTCCCGGTAAGCCACCACCTCGTGGTGCTACACAGATTATTAGAAACGGGTTAAAGCAAGATGTGAAAATAAGTCAATAAGAGGCTGGAACTAATGGGCCAGGCAGTGTTTAAAAGAATACAGTTTCCATGTAATGATTTCGGTGGCCTGGAGCTGGGCAGTGGGAAGCGGCCCACAGCTCCTTTTACATGTGCCTTTTTAAGTAAATGTATATCTCTCTAGCATCATCTTACAACACTTTATCAATAGAAATTTGAGTCCGTGATAACTTTAAAGTTAATCTCTGGGTTTGTGTTTGGTGCTGAGGCTTGAGACCAGGGCCTCATATATACGAGGGACAAACTCCATCACAGAGCTGTACTGCCAACCCCAGTTTTCCTCTGTGTTCTCTGTCTTGTGGGCCTGAAGATGTACTCCTTTTATTTCACACTCAACATTTCTGACAGTGAATGGCCTTGCATAGTTTTAGGCAATGCTTTTTCTTTCTTTCATTTGCTGTTGTTCTTGGGTGTATACAATAGAGGACAGCTGTGAAGACTTGCATAGTTTCTCAGAGTCACCCTAGTTACGAAGTCCTTGCTCCTGGTTCTCCTTCCAACCCACACAGCCCTCACAGAGGTTTGCCGGAAACTGTAAGTGGATGACCTGTTTACATTTGTTTGTTATTTTTTTCCAGACAGTGTTTCACTGTGTAGCTCTGACTGTCCTGGAACTTGCTTTGTAGACCAGGCTGGCCTTGAATGTGAGTGATCTGCCAGCCTCTGCCTCCCCAGTGCTGAGATTAAAAGCAGGTGCCACCGCCATCTGGCTCTGTTTAGATTTGTTTAACCTATTGCATGAAGTAAAACTCTTTTAAAAAAATAATTTATTTTTACTTTATGTGCATTTGTGTATTGCCTACACATATGTCTGTGTGCGGGTACCAGGGCCCCTAGAAAAAAAGTAGGCAGAGTGTGGTGGTGCCTACCTTTAGGCCTGTACTGGGAGGTAGAAAAAGATGGATCTCTGGGATTTGTAGGCCAGCCTAGTCTACAGTAAGTTACAAGATAGACAGGGCTGTGTAGAGAGACTGTGTCCCAAGAGACAAAATAAAAAAACAAAACAGCAACAGCATGGGCTGGAGAGATGGCTCAGCGGTTAAGAGCATTGTCTGCTCTTCCAGAGGTCCTGAGTTCAATTCCCAGCAACCACATGGTGGCTCACAACCATCTGCAATGAGTTCTGGTGCCCTCTTCTGGCCTGCAGGCATACACACAGACAAAACATTGTATACATAATAAATAAATAAATAAATAAATAAATAAATAAATAAATAAATTAAAAAAAAACAGCAACAGCTCACAGAGAAGGTATATGAGACATGAGCATGTGAGATAACAAACGATCAAGCATACACTGAGTCCTCATTTGCACAGGCAGAGAAAATGTCAGTATTAGGAAAGTCCTGTTGTTTGTAGCCTTTTATCACAACCCCTGTTAGCCACTGAAGAGTCTTCCCTCTGACATTGTCGATAATCATTTCATGTCCTCTAAAAATTGACTTAACTCATAAATACTGTAGTTACACTTGTGTGTGTGTTCAGGTGTTTTTGTATAACATTGTAAGACTCCTTAAAGTTCCTTAGTGTTACTATATATAGATGCCACTCATCTCCACAGCATAATGATATTTTGTTATATGATACAACAAAATATTCTGTATCTATTTCGGTTTCAAAAGAGCAGTGTCTCAGTGTAGAACAAGGTGTTTAATGCGCCTATGGATTTTATGTGTATTTCCTCATATGCTTGTCATACACATTTGTTTATAAAATTGCCAGAACCAAAGGTTCAAACCTTCAACTCTACTGCATGATGTGAAATATTTTTTGAAAGATTTGTAATGACTTAGACTCCCCATGCTGACACTCCTCACCATCAGGTGTGGGTGTGATGAATCCAAGCCTGTGGTTTCGAGTGAATGTTCCTAGTTACCAATGAGATTGAGCACACATCCATGTACTCATTGGCTCTGGAATTTCTGTTTCGTGTAATTGTATACTCAAATACTCTCTCACACATACTTTGTATTGCTGTCTCTTTTTTCCTTACTGATTTATGGGAGTCATTTATGTGACTGGACAAGAACCCTTTGTTTATATGTATTATATTTTCCAAAGCTAGTTCTCGTTTTTTCCCCTCTATCTGATGGTAGTTTTTGATGTGTAGGAATCTCTAATATAAGGTTGTTTTGAAGTCTTCAGTGTTCAGTTTTTCTGAATAATCTTTGAGATCTTTTCAATGAAAACTGTTCTTTCATCACGGTCTGTTGTGTTACATGGATTATATAATCCTCGATTTTTTTTTCCTGGTGTCTAAAGATAAATGACAGTTTCCATCTAACTATGTTCCAGTAAATACATTGTTTTCAGTATGTTTCATAGATTTTCCTTTTTGACTATCAATGCTATGTTACCCTGTAAACAAATTTAGAATTATCATATTATTTACTGCTGTCATGTACACTTTGTAGGGAGGTGATATGCATGTTTGCACCTGTGTGACAGGTACACTTATACTTGCCGGTGTGTGGAAGCCAGAGGTCAACCTTTTAGTTTTTTGATTCAGGATCTCTCCCTGGAACTTTGTCAAGCTAGGCTATCTGGCCAGCAAATCTCATGGATCTTCCTTTCTCTACTTCCTATTCCTCCTGTGCTATAGTGCCCAGTTATTTTCCATGGTTCTGGTTGCCCAGACCCTGATCCTCAGGCTTGTGCACCAAGCATGTTATCAACTGTACTGTCTCTCTGTCCAGCCACTCACGGCTTTCAACACAATGGTAGCTGCTTTCGATGAATTTAACCCTGGTCTTTTCTTGTGTTTATCTGATATATATGTTTTTAGACTTGTTTCAGCTAGCAAGATTGACCTCTGCTGGACTTTTAAATAATTTAACATTTTTAATTGATTACTGTTGTGTACATGATGTATGGGGGAGTATATGCATGGCCCAGCGCATTTGCGAAGGATACAGGACAGCTTTGTGGGGTGATTCTTTCCTTCCACCCAACATGGTTGCAGAGCTCAAACTCAGGTTATCAAGCTGTGGATTATATTCTCAACACTTCTCTAAGGTGTTTGCTTCCGAGGGGACGCTCGTTAGCTGAGGTTAGTGATGTAATTGATAATCTCCAGGTCCATAGAAAAAGGACATATGGAGGAAAATGCTGCAACCGGTTGAGCACACAGCGAGCAAATCAAGTTCTCAAAACCGAGTAGACACAGTGGCATCATGTACACAACAGTAATTAAAAATGTTAAATTATTTAAAAGTCCAGCAGAGGTCAGTCTTGCTAGCTGAAACAAGTCTGAAAACATAATATCTGTGTGTCACCAGGTTCAGCACTAACTGAGCTAAACAGTGATCTTCTGTTCGTGCTGAACCTGGTGACACACGGATATTATCCCAGTACTGAGGAGGCAGGGCCAGGCTGAACTCTACCTGAAGACCCTGTCAGTAAAGAGAGGGGCAGAAACAGGAGAAGATGGTAGAGGAAGAGAAAAGAAAGAGGGAGTCTTATTTGAAGTTGGAAAGAGGGAAGAGAAAAACAAAGAAAGGAAAAAAGGAAGAAAGAAACAAAAAAGAAAGAAAGAAAGACCAAAAATCCCTGTAGCAAACAAAAATAACAGCCCTCAGTCAGAGGCACGTCTAAGGTCAGTGTGAATAATCTGAAACTGCTCCTTAGGAAACAAACCACTGGAAACAAAAGCAACCGTATGCTGTACCTAGAAAACGAATCTAAAGCATATTCTTAACGTGTTGCTTAAAAAAAGTTGTTTCTCTGACCTCCACATGTCTACGCATGCATATACTTACACACACACATCCAACACACTCTCTCTCTCTCTCTCTCTCTCTCTCTCTCTCTCTCTCTCTCTCTCTCTCTCTCTCACACACACACACACACACACACAGTGTTTTCAGGTCAACAAGACTCCTCCACAGGTGAAGAACTTGCCAGTCAGAGCAGTATCCTGCCCTTTGCTCTTGTTTCTGATGTTGGTGACTGAACCTGGGTATTCATGAATGTTAAACAAGTGCCCATCCACTGAGTTACACCTCCAGCCTGTGTATTATCTTTTAAACTATTTAGTATATTTCATTTTATGTGCTTTGATCAGTTTTTATGTACATGTATTTTATTTTATGTATTTGTGAATGAAATTGACCTTTTCTTATAATATTGCCATGTGAAATAAAGTTATATTGGGGATATCATGAAAATTTTTCTTTGTTATCTAAACTTTTATTGAATTACAAAAAAAAACCCAACAGCGCAAACATTTGATAAAAACATGTTTGTAGAAATTGTTTTTATTTCTTTAATTTTGAGATTATAATTATGTCATTCCTCCATTCCTTGTCCGCTCCCAAGCCCTCCTATATACCTCTCCTTGCTCTCTTTCAAATTTGTGGTTTCTTCTTTCATTGCTTGTTCTTATGTGCATGTATGTAATATGTACATACATAGCTAATCCTGAATGAAACATGGTAGTTACTTGTATGTGTTTTCAAGGCTGACCATTTGTTTTTGGATAACCAACCAGTATGCATTTCTCTAGGAAAGACTATTTCTTTTTTTTTTAATATTTATTTATTTGCTATATATACAATATTCTGTCTGTGTGTATGTCTGCCGGCCAGAAGAGGGCACCAGACCTCATTACAGATGGTTGTGAGCCACCATGTGGTTGCTGGGAATTGATCTCAGGATCTTTGGAAGAGCAGGCAATGCTCTTAACCTCTGAGCCATCTCTCCAGCCCCCAGGAAAGACTATTTCTCTGTGGGATTTTTTTAAATTACTGATTTACTGTCACTCCTAGTCGTATGAATGTTGAAGTTGCCTATTTCTTCTTCTTTTTTATTTATTTTATGTGCATTGCTGTTTTGTCTACATTTATGTTTGTGTGAGGGTGTTGAATCCCCTGGAACTGTAACAGACAGTTGTGAGCTGCCATGTGGATGTTGGGAACTAAACCCAGGTCCTCTGGAACAGTAGTCAGTGCTCTCTTAACCACTGAACCATCTCTCCAGCCCCCCTCCCCAAGTTTTCCATTTCTTCCTGAGTCTATTTTGGCAAAGTAGTTCATTAACATTTTCAAAATTTTTATATCATCTTCAAAGAACTATTTAATATTGTAACACTCTATTTTTTTTCTTTCTTTTGTTTTGTTTTTTGAGACAGGGTTTCTCTGTATAAACCTGGCTGTCCTGGAACTTGCTCTGTAGACCAGACTGGCCTTGAACTCACAGAGATCTGCCTCCCTCTGCCTCCCGAGTGCTAGGATTAAAGGTGTGTGGCACCATCACCTGGCTTTAAAATTCTCTTAAACTGGAAGATGGCATTACTTTTTTTTTTAAAATATTTATTTATTTATTATGTATACAATGTTCTGTCTGTGTGTATGCCTGCTGGCCAGAAGAGGGCACCAGACCTCATTATAGATGGTTGTGAGCCACCATGTGGTTGCTGGAATTGAACTCAGGACCTTTTGGAAAAGCAGGCACTGCTTTTAACCTCTGAGCCAGCTCTCCAGCCCTGATGGCATTACTTTTTGTGTTTAATTTTTAGCTTTGCTTTTGCCCGGTTCGAAACCCTGACTCAGATATTTAGAATTTTCCTTTCTACTTCCTTTCTCATCCCTCATTTTCTTGCCTTACTGTGTTCATTTCTGCCACACAGGTACCATGCAGAATTTTAAATAGGGATTACAATGGGCATGCTCTCTGTTTCTGTGCCTGTCCTGGTACTACAGATACTGAGGAGTGACTGGTTCTTCTGAACTTGACTTCCCTTTGACAAGGCTGAGCTGCCCTTGGTGACCTGTATCCACAGCCATTAGCTGGTGTAGAGAATGGATGAGCAGTGGTGGCCTCGGGCATGCCCAGCTTCTCTGGAGTTTCTCACGTTCTCTGAGGAGCTTTTTCTTCTTTAGGTATTCTGGTGTGATTTATGGTAATGCTTCAGATTTATAAATC
The DNA here is from genome assembly GCF_000317375.1 of Microtus ochrogaster. Taxonomy (NCBI): domain Eukaryota; kingdom Metazoa; phylum Chordata; class Mammalia; order Rodentia; family Cricetidae; genus Microtus; species Microtus ochrogaster. The sequence continues at coordinate 432,273 of NC_022025.1, forward strand.
TCGCTTTAAGTGTAGCTAAGTAGACTTGACTTTGTGACCAAGGAGTCAACAAGCTCTGCTAACTTGCCATTTTTAATACACGTAAGTCTTTATAGTAGAATTATTATAATTCTGTCTTTACTACTGAGTATTTAAGAGTTTGTCCGCCAGTGCTTACAAAACAGAAGTGTTAATTTTAAGAATCAAATTACAATATGCCATTTCACTTTCTTCTTTTCCCCTTTGATCTCCCTAGTTCTGATAGTATTAGCAGTGATGAGGAGGAACTCAGGACTTTCGGAAGCAGTGACAGTGAAAGCAGCACTCCAGAGAATGTGGGCCCACCCCTCATCATGGATGAGAACAGCTGGTTCAACAAGTGTAAGAGAGTTAGACAAAAATACCAACTTACCCTGGAGCAGAAGGTATTTATCTGTTCTCAAAAGTCACTTCATTTGGCTCTGTATTTTACCTTTGGATTCTCACTATTCAAAGATCTTTTAACTAAAGAAAATCCTGTACTCATTGCTATATTCCCTCTATTTCTGAATTTAAATCTTGCTTAAAATCAGAGAGATACAAGGCGGCGGGTTAGGGGTACCCAGCAGAAAGCCCCTACAAGACACAAAACAACTGAGGGGGCTGGACATGATAGTACAAGCCTGTAATCTGTCAGCATTTAGGAGAAGACAGAAGGATGAGATTTGGGGACTAGCCCAGGCTGCATAGCAGCAAGACCCCATCTTAAATAAAAACCAAGGGCTGAGTAGGGGCAGCTTAATGGTAGAGCATTTACCCTGCATGCACCGATCACCTGACTCGATACCCAGCATCCCAAAACAGCCCTCGGGGAGAAGCTGCTTGAAAACGTGACTGTAAGAAAACAGTGAAGCTCAGCACCATGCATGCCACTTGGAGAAACCCATGCGCCTTCATAGCGAGTCAGCTTACCAGCACTGATTGTGGAAGGACTTGGAGGTGAACGATAAAGAGACCCAGTGAGCACAGCTGCACTGTGCAGAGGTGCAGTGGGAACGCAGTGACCCAGACTGAGCAGGATGACTTGGCACTAGAGAAGTTCTCTGCACTTTCCAGCGTATGTTTGGGAAGCTATTTTTAAAAAGTCATGCCTGAGCTTGCCGTGCCAGGAATCAAAGTGCCTTCCAGGAACTGGCAAGAAACATGATTATGCTGACTGAGTTGGAGCCTGGGAGACTCTGTGAAATGAACTGAATGAGAATCCTGTTCAAAGTGAAACCTGTCTGGGTACAGTTCCACTTTAAGACTGCCAGCTGATTCTGCTCATGAGATAAGCAGAAACACTAGAGCCCTGGGCATTAGCAGTGGCCGGCAAGGCCCTTGCTGCTGCAGCCTGTGTTGACTTATAACCTCATGTCCTCTCACAGCCCTCTGAGTGGCCATCACAGATGGTGCCAGGGATCATGATGCTCACAGCACCCTCTACATCCCCTTCGCCCCATGAAGTATGCAGAAGCAAGTGTTTCCAGAATAAACCTCCAGAGGGGGTGGGGGCTGTGTGCTAGCTCTGGATCTTACTCTAGCGCAGTGGCTCTCACCCTTCCCAATGCTGAGACTCTTCAATACAGTTCCTTATGTTGTGCTGATCCCAACCATAAAATTATTTTCGTTACTACTTCATAACTGTCATCATGTGAACGATTCTGGTGGTCTTTGTTGACTCCTGTGAAAGGGCCGTTCGGCCCCCAAAGGGGTGCGACGCACAGGTGTGACCCACTGCCCTAGAGCAAAGGCACTAAAGATTTTTCAGATGCTGGCGCCACCTACCAGGAACAGAGTGTAACGAGGAACAGAGTGAAAAGGTTCGGGATTTGCTCTCCTGGACGGGCACATAACTAAGAAATGCAGGAAGAAACTGATCACAGAGAGTGCACATCTGCACCTATCCCCGCAGCTGGGGTTGCTTTAGTGGAGAGGAAACTTTCATTTTTCTTTTAAAAATTTTAATATTTTTGATTGTTAGTGTGTGTATATGTGTATATGCATCCACATGTATGTAAGTGCCGCAGCGTGCTTGTGGAGGTCAGAGGACAACTTTGGGGAGCAAGATTTCTCCTTCTCCCATGGATTTCAGGGATTGGACCTAAGTAACCAGGCTTGAGCAGCAAGCACGTTCACCTGCTGACCCATCCCTCTGGCCTTTCGTAGCTGATTTCTTTCTATTTATTCCTTTGTTGTTGTTGTTTGTTTTCCTGTATCTGTGTGGTTCTGAGGAGCAAACTTAACATTTTGATCACATTTGCTTGACTCTCTATTGCTAAACTAGGTATTCCCAGCTCACCCATTAATGTACCCATGACCCACTGTTGATTAAACCTTGGTAGAACAGAGGATATAGGCCCCCAGCTGATGACTTAGCTGCAGGTAGACATGGCTGCACTTAAGATCCGTTCCTAGACATCCATCCCATAGCAGCAGCAGAGAGAAATTGTTGTAGACACCGTACCTGAAAGCCCTCTACATGGGTTTTCTCCGTATCCTGTGTCCGACTGTCCCTTGCTAACAAATCTAAAAAAGTAGGCACAAAGCTTTTGGTCCATATATCAGATATTCTACTGTCCATATCACACCACAGAAAGCCCACCCTTCTGAGGCCTGCAGACTCTAAATTAGCATACATTGTATACAAACCCCATTACCAAGCAAAGGAGCTGCAGGGAAGCTGAACACCATTAAAATAATCCTCCATTAAATCTACCATTAAAGTACACCATTAAAGCAAGCTCACTATGCAGACCCCCTCATAACAACTGTGTTAATTCATCGCTGTGACAAAATGCCTTACTTGAGAAACAATTTAAAGGAAAAAAATGTTTTATTTGGTTTCCAAGTTCAGAGTTTTGGGTCTATATTTGGCTTAGTCCATTGCTTCCATGGTGGTCAGTCAGGCAGAGCATGGCTATGTCATGAGCCTGTAGCAGACAAAGCTGCTCACCTTATGGTGATAATAACGCATGTAACTCCCAGAAGCATGCATCTGCCCTCTTTTCTCAACTAGACCCTACTTCCTTCAGCTCCCAGTGGTTTCCAGTTGTCTATTAAAACTAAGTGGATTATCTCAGTGAATTTTGTGTCCTCATGATCCAAAATTCTCTGAGCAGGGCTACATTGGGGACCATGCCTTTAATGAATGAGCCTTTGAAAGACATTATATACTAAAAGTATAATAAAAGTGGAAAAATATCCATCTCAATAGGTGTTTATGAATAAAATTCAGCATACAAATAGGAGAGATTAGTGCAAAAGGGATGATTCCTTTAAAAGTTCATAATTCTCTTGTAATTGATTCTAAAGATAACAAAATGAAAAATATACTGAAGAATTTAAAAAGAATGCTTTTTAAGAATACTTAATAAACAGTCATAGTTTGACATGAATTTATGAATTTAATCCAAGCACTCAGGAAACTGAGACAGGAGCATCACTGTGGGTTTGAGACCACCCTGGGCTACTTAGTAAATTCCAGGCTAGCTACATAGTAAGACCCTTATTTTAAAAATGAATAGCTGTTTTGAAAAAGAGCCAAACAAATTTCTGGGGAATGAAAAGCTTGATAAGAGTGTTTAAAATGAAGATGGAAGCCCCGCCCCCTATTGTGGACCAAGCAAAAGAGAAGATATCCGGGCTTAAAGATGCACACGTGTGGGGCTGGAGAGATGGCTCAGAGGTTAAGAGCACTGGCTGTTCTTCCAGAGGTCCTGAGTTCAATTCCCAGCAACCACATGGTGGCTCACAACCATCTGATCTGGTGCCCTCTTCTGGCCTGCAGGAATACATGCAGGCAGAACACTGAATACATAATAAACTTATAAATAATAAATAAAAAATTTAAAAAAAAAAAAAGATGCACACGTGTGTGTATATGCATATGTACATATGGGTATATGTGTCTGTGTATTTATGTGTATATGTATATGTATGTATTAGGTGTGTGTATGTGCATATGTATATATGGGTATATGTGTCTGTGTATTTATGTGTATATGTATGTATTAGGTGTGTGTATGTGTATATGTATATATGGGTATATATGTCTGTGTATTTATGTGTATATGTATGTATTAGGTGTGTGTATGTGTGTGAGATCTCTGGGACCCCATTAAAAGGCTAAAGGTTGGTAGGTCAGTAAGTCAATGTGTGTTTAGACTAAACATGTATATGCTGACTAGACATAGAAAAGAGGCTAAAATTATAGAAAACCCTTTTAGTGAAATAGTAAAAAGTTTGACACAGAGAGTATTTATGACCCCAAATAGACATGGCCATAGGATAACCTCTTCATGACACAGCTGAGCTGCCAAAAGTACAGAACAGCCACACACATACACACACACACACACACACACACACACACACACACACACACAGAGTATTAAGAGCTGAAGGAGAAGCTTCAGCTCACAGTTAAAGGCGAACCTGTCAGAATAGCAGCAGCCTTCTCAGCAGAAAGAGGGCATGGAGTAGTGTATCTGACATATGGGAGAAGAACGATGCCAGCCTTACTTATGGTGCCTCCCAAAGTTAACCTTTAGGGAAATAGACTTCCCCAATAGCACTGACCCAGCACTGGAGAAGTAAGGACGGTGGCATCTTGCTCAGATGGTGGGATGCTTGGCCAGTGTACACAAAGTTAGAGAAGGTGGAGGAGATGTTGGAGATATGATCAAACTATGTATATACGTGTATAGAAATATCTCTGTGAAACTGACCAATTTAAACAACATTTATTAATAACTAGTATAAAAATAACAGACAAGTTTTAGGAGAGGTTTCTGTTAAAGTTTTCTTCATTTTTTTGTTATAAAAATGAAACTTTTAAAAAATTTATATTTTATTTATATATTTGAGATGTTAATCCCTGTGAGAAATTTTATGAAATATTATTTATGAAATTCAGTGATTGTCTTAGTGCATAGATGTCTGCCTTTCAAATTTGATTATTTTAGCACTTCTTGTTTCCTAAGGATTGAACTAAGTAAAGCAGATGAATGACAAAAAGAAATAAAAAGGAAAATAAGAAACATGTCTACTCCTAGGTATGCTAGAGGAAATGGTTTATTGTAGATAACGGTAGACATAGTCAGAGGCAGGGACATCTGGGAGAGCCCAGAGTGAACATATGCAGTCTGAGCTGTGCCAAGTGGGGTGGAAGGGAAGAGAGAGGGGAGAGAGGGACCAGGTGCAGCAGCCAGGAGACCCAAAGGTACAAAGAGAGTGAACAACCAGCACGGTTGGATTATATAAGGAAGAGCAGCCCGGAGCCCTGGGCTAGAGGATTTTGGGTAGTGGGAGAGACAGGGATGCAGGGAGAACCTGGCTGCCAGAGTCTACTTTGCTATGTTAAATAGGCACCTAAGCCATTTGTGTGTGTTAGCTCTGAAACCTAACAGTGGACTCTATAATAGAAACTCAACCTCAAGTCCATTGAGTTTGTCTCCTTCGCTTTTTAATCACATTATGTTTTCTTTTATTCCTTCTTCAAATTTGACAGCATATGTAAGGAAATCTGGAGAGAAGTTGCAATAGAAATATTAGAACAATAAAAAATACAATCAGGAAAATGTTGACAAAATAAATTTACAAATATAAATAGATTTTTATTCATTTTTTTAAAAAAATCTTTATTTTTATTCAGTTTCTTCCTTTCTTGTATACATTTATATTCTTACATCCTTATCAGTTTCCCCTCCCTCCTCCCCTCCCAGCTCCTCTCCCCTACCTTCCCTCTGCTCCCCATCCACTCCTCCTCCATTTCTATTCAGAAAATGGCAGGTCCCCCCATGGATATTAACAAAACTTAGCATACCAAATTGCCATAAAGCTAAGCACCTCCCTGCATATAAAGGCAGGGCAAGGCAACCCAGTATGAGGAAAAGAGTTTCAAAAGCTGGCAAGAGTTGGCCTATGCTCCAACTCTTAGGAGTCCCACAGGAAGACCAAGCTACACAACTGTAATACAGATGTGCAGAGTCATGTGCTTAGGTCAGTCCCATGCAGGCTCCCGGGTTGTCAGTCCAGTGTCTGTGAGCCCCTGCAAGCCCAGGTTAGTAGATTATTTGGATTTCTTGTGGCAGTCTTGATGCCACTGGCTCCTACAGTCCTTCCTCCCCCTCTTCCCTAAGGTTCCCTGAGCTCTACTGATGGGGTTCCATCGGTTGCTGCATGAAGCCTCTCTGATGTCCATTGGGCTAGGCACCAATCCCAGCACATCCCATAGTTAGGACAGACTGTAGGTTGAAGGTTATGTGGCTGGGATGGTGTCCCAGTCCCTCCACTGGGTGTCTTGCCGGGTCACAGGAGCTGGCCAGTTCAGACTGTATATTCCCTATTGCTAGGAGTCTTAGCTGGGGTGATCCTTGTAGATTCCTGGGAGTTTCCCTTGGACTAGGTTTCAACCTCACCCCAAAATGCCCCCCTTTTCCCAATCTCTTTCACTACTTTTGCCTTCTATCCCCACCAACTGATCCCCCATGTTCCCATCCCCACCCCTACAGTCCACCCACAAAATCTCTTCTCCTTCCCTTTCCCAGGGAGATCGAAGTATCCCCCGTGAGCTCTTCTTGTTTCCTAGGCTGAGTCTGTGGATTGAAGCATGGTTATCCTTTACAGCTAATACCTGCTTATTAGTGAGTACATACCATGTTTGTCACCTCCTTTAGGATGATTCTGTTCTAGTTCCATCCATTTGCCTTCAAATTTCATATCATTGTTTTTAACAACTGAGTAATACTCCATTGTGCAAATGGACTACATTTTCTTTATCCACTCTTTGACTGAGAACCATCTAGTTGTTTCCAGGTTCTAACTAATACAAATAAAGCTGATGTGAACATTGTTAAGCAAATGTCCTTATGGTATGATTGAGCATCCTTTGGGTATATGCCCAAGAGTGGTATTACTGGCTCTTGAGGGAAATCAATTCCCAATTTTCTGAGAAACTACCATATTGGTTTCTAAAGTGAATATATGGTTTGCAAGCCTACCAGTAATGGGGGAGTATCCCCTGGTTCCACATCCTGTCCACAGCTGTCACTTGTGTCTTTGATCTTAGCCATTCTCACTTATATAAGAGAGAATCTCACAGTAGCTTTATTTGCATTTCCCTGACAGCTAACAATGTTGAACATTTCTTTAAGTGTTTCTCGGCCATTTGAGATTCTTCTGTTGAGTGTGCTTTGTTTAAATTTGCACCTGATTTTTAACTGTTTAATCTGTTTTTTTTTTAATCTCACAGACTCCACCTACTCTCTCTCTCTCTACATTCCTGTTTGAATTTCCCACCTGGCTTTATTCTACTAAGCCATTGGCTAAAAGTTGCTTTATTCATTAACCAATAAAAGCAACACATATACAGAAGGCTTCCCACACCAAACCAACTCTTTGTTTCATTGATTCTTTGTATTGTTCTCTCTGTTTTTATTTTATTGATTTCATTTCTCAGTTTGATTCTTTCCTATCATCTAATCCTCCCGGCTACATTTGCTTCTCTTCTCTCTCTTTCTCTCTCTCTCTTTTTATAGAGCTTCCAGGTGTGCTAAGACCTCTCCAAATTCTTTTTTTTTTTTTTTTTTTTTTTGGTTTTTCGAGACAGGGTTTCTCTGTGGCTTTGGAGCCTGTCCTGGCACTGGCTCTTGTAGACCAGGCTGGTCCAAATTCTTCATGAAGGCACTTAGTGCTATAACTTTTTTCTTAGCACTGCTTTCATTGTGTCCCAGAAATTTGGGTATATTGTGCATTCATTTTTGTTGAATTCTAGGCAGTCTTTAATTTCTTTTTTTTTTTTAAATTTCTTCCTTGACACAATAGTCATTCCTTAGGGAGTTGTTCAGTTTCCATGAGTTTGTAGGCTTTCTGTTATTGTTGAAATCCAGCTTTAATTCATGTTAATCTAATAGCAGGGGGTTATTTCAATTTTCTTGTTATCTGTTGAGACTTGCTTTGTAACTGAACATGTGGTCAGTTTTGGAGAATGTTCCATGCGGTACCTGGAAGAAAGTGTATTTCTTTGTGTTTGGCTAAAATGTTCTGTAGAAATCTTTTAAGTCCATTTCTTCATAATGCCTGTTAGTTCCAGTATTTCTCTATTTAGTTTTTGTCTGGATGACCTGTCCATTGGTATGAGTGGAATATGAAAATCTTCCACAGTTAATATGTGAAGCTCAATGTGGGATCTAGGCTTTAGTAGTGTTTTCTTTACAAATGTGGGTGCCCTTCTGTTTGGGGCACAGATGTTCAGAACTGAGATGTCATCTTGGTGGGTTTTTCCTTTGGTGAGTATGAACTGTCCTTCCTCATCTCCTTTGATTAAGTTTGGTTTGAAGTCTATTTGATTTGATAGTAGAATAGTTACAGCAGCTTGTGTCTTGGGTTCTTGGGTCTGTTTGCTTGGAAAACTTTTTTCCATCGCTTTATACTGAGGTAATGTCTGTCTTTGGTGTTGAGGTATGTTTCTTGTATGTAGCAGAAGGCTGGATCCTGGTTTTGGATCCATTCTGTTAACCTGTGTTTTTTATTGGTGAATTGAGTCCATTGCTATTTTGAGAGATATTAATAACCAGTGATTGTTAATTCCTGTTTTGTTGTTGTTGGTGGTGGTGGTGGTGGTGGTGTTACTGGTGGTGGTGTGGTGGTCTGTTTGTGTACATGTGTTATTTCATGTGTTATTTTCGTGGGTTGCAGTTAACCTCCTTACGTCAAAGTTTTCATTCTAACACCTTCTGTAGGCCTACGTTTGTGGATAGATACTGTTTAAATTTGTCTTTGTCATAGAATATCTTGTTTTCTCCATCTATAGTGATTCAGAGTTTTGCTGGGTACAGTGGGTAAATAGTGGGTATAGCTGGACTGGTATCTGTGGTCCCTTAAGAGTCTGTAAGACATCTAGCCAGGCCCTTCTGACTTTTGGAGTCTCCATTGAGAATTTGGGTGAATTCTAATAGGTCTTTCCCCCTTGCAGCTTTTAATTTTGTTGTTGTTGTTTCTGTATATTTAGTGTTTTGAGTATTATGTATGGGGGGGGGCTTTCTTGCTCAATCTATTTGGTGTTCTGTAAGCTTCTTGTACCCCTATAGGAATCTCTTTCTTTAGATTAGAAAAGTTTTCTTCTATGATTTTGTTGAAAATAGTTTCTGTGCCTTTGAAATAGGATTCTTCTTCTTCTATTCCTATTATTCTTAGTTTGGTTTTATCATAGTGTCTCAAACTTCATGACTGTTTTGTGTCAGGAACTTTTTATATTTAACATTTTCTTTGACTGTTGTATCAATTTCTTCTATTGTATCTTCTATGCCCGAGAATCTTCCTTCCATCTCTTATAGTCTGTTGGTGATATTTGCATCTGTAGCTTGTGTTCACTTATCTATATTTTCCATCTCTAGGGTTCCCTCAGTTTGTGTTTTCTTTATTGCTTCTCTTTCCATTTTCAGGTCTTGGGAGGTTTTATTCATTTATTTCGCCTGTTTGTGTTTTCCTAGATTTCTTTAAGTTATTTGTTGTGCTTCTGCTGTGTTTGAATATCTAGGGCTTGTAGTAAGATAATTTGGTTCTGGTGGTGCCATGCTGCTCTAGGTGTTCTTACACTGACCTCTAGTCATCTGGGTTTGGTGGTATTATCAGTTTAGGTGCTGATTTCTGAGGCTATCTTTGTTGGATGGATACATTTTGGATGTATTTCTCCCTTGCTTCCTGTTTTCTCTCAGGTCTTCTGGCCTGAGTGGCCTGTGGTTCTGGTGACCAGCGAGTCTTCAGGTCCAATAGTGAGTCTCCATGTTCAGGTCCAATAGTGAGTCTCCATGTTCAGGTCCAATAGTGAGTCTCCATGGTTCAGGTCTACTAGGGTGTCTCTCATTGGGGCTGTGGGTGCTCCTTTTGTTTATGAGGTTCTGGGGTTCTGGATACTGCTGTGGCCTCTGGAGCTCCATGAACCTAGGCTTTCTGGAATTCCTGGTAGCTGTGTGACCTACAATAGAGCAGGAGTTATTTTCCCTTACCCAGGGAAGAAAGTTCTCTTGGGGAAAGCTGGGTGGAGCTTAAGGGATACTAGGGGGCATGTCTTAACTGGGGCTCCTGATACAGGCATGGCCTCTGGGGATTGTGGGCAGGGAAAGGGGTGCTACTGGAGACTGCTGGGCAGGGTTTAGGGGTATTAGAGGCATGGCCTCCAGTAGACTAGACTGACCTCACACTTACAATAATTTCTCTGCCTCACCCTCTTGGGTGCTAGGATTAGAGGCAGAAGCTTCCATGTATGGTAATACTATCTTTTAAATATTTTAATTTTGAGAATTCATTTATGAATAGTATAATTGTATCATCCCCATCTCTCTTGTCCCCTCCCCCTCCTATTATGTTCCCCCTTTCCCTCTGAAATCCATGACCCCTTCTTATTTAGTCATTATTGTTAGGCACATACATGCACATAATATGCAGCCTACTGATACTGTCTGTTAGAAAGGAACAATTCCCAAGAATATATAATAATGCTGAATTCATATACATCTAATAATATATCAATAAAATGTGAACCAGAACTTAAGAGAATATCCAGAAGAAATAATCCAAAATTATGATTACTTTAATGACTTTCACAGTAATTTTTGAATTAAGTAAAGATTAATAAGGATGGTGAACTTTAACAAAACAACTAATAAACTTAATTTAAAATATATTAAATTCTGATGGCTAAAATATTATTAATATTTACTAATTAATGTAATGCACCTTCTTATCAAGCACCAGTGGAATGGCTGTATAACTTTCAATAAGCAGAGGAAGGGGGCGATGCTGATATTCCAAATTCCAAATATCGACTAGTGGTCACAGTATCCATGCAATAAAGGCAGACAGAAGTTCTTAGGTATCTTCTCTTTGCTGTCATAAAATACTCTGACCAAAGCTACTCCAGGGAGAAAGGCTTATTTTGTTTCGCAGTGTCTGGGCATGCAGTCCATCATGACGAGAAGAATGGCAGAGGTGTTGAGAGGACCGTGAAGATAGTCAGATCGCATCCAAACTCAGAAAGCACAGGGTTAACAGAAAGTGGGGCCAGACTTCAGAACCTCAAGTCCTGCTCCCAAGTAATCCACCTCCCTCAGCAAGGCTTCACCTTCTGAAGGTTCCACAGCCTTTCCAGATTGTACCACCAGATGGGGATCAGAGGTTTAAACACATGAGCACAAAGTTCGTTACCACCCACATTTATCACTTACTTAGGTTAAAAAGCCTTCTCAAGTATAGGGCAAGTAGAAGTGGACGGAACTGAAAACAATGCACAGTCACAGTTATAAATGGCAATTATGTAAGATTTGTAGGATTTAGAAGAATTAAATTAGGAGATAATTATCTGAAGTGCAGGCATAGAACAAACAATTCAAAGGAAGGGAAATCATAGAATAATTGATATGGACAAAATAAAAAAAAAGAGATGAACAGAACCAAATGTTAATTATTTACCACATCCAGTGAAACAGAAAAATCTTCAGCAGAATAATTTGTTCTAAAAAGTTAAGATACATATAAACAGTTTTTAATAAAGAGAGTAGGAAGTATAACTAAAAAGTGGCCAAAATCTTACCAGTTAATTAGATAGTAATTGTGACAATTCCATGTCATTGCCTCAGAAAACTGAAATGAAGAATTTCTTAAGTATCTCTTATCAAAACTGATAGTTGCATACACTTGCACGCTTTTGAAAACTAAGCTTTTAAAAATCATTTCCCAGAATATCTTGATTGAGGGAGCCATTATAGGGCTAGCAAGAAAAGTGGCACTAGGGAAATTCCCAGGAATCCACAAGGATGACCCCAGCTAAGACCCTAAGCAATAGAGGAGAGGGTGCCTGGACTGGTCTTGCCCTGTAATCAGATTGATGGCTATCTTCAGTGTCACCATAGAACCTCCATACAGCAACTGATGGAAGCAGAGGCAGAGACCTGCAGTGGAGTACTGGGCTGACCTCCCAGAGTCCAGTCGAAGAGGGGGGTAGCAAGAATATGAGCAAACTGGTCCAGACCATGATGGGGATACACACTGAAACATCTGACCTGAGCTAGTGGGAGTTCGCTAACTCCAGACTGCAGGGGAACTTGCATAGAACCAAACTAGGCCCTCTGAATGCAGGTGATAGTTGGGTAGCTGGGACAGTCTGTGGGCCATTGGCAATAGGATCAGGTTTTATCCCTAGTGCTTGAACTGACTTTTTGGAGCCCATTTCTCTTTGGAGGGATACATTTCTCAGTCTAGATATCGGGGCAGAGGGCCTTGGTCCTGACTCAAAGTGAAGTGTCAGGCTTTGTTGACTCCCCATGGGAAGCCTTAACCTGTCTGAGGAGTAGATGGGGGATAGAGTGGGCAGGAAGTGGGGGGAAGGAGAGGGAGAGGGAACTAGGATTGGTATGTAAAATGATAAAAGATTGTTTTTTAAAAAAATAATAAAAAGAGGGAAAAAAATCATTGCCCAGAACTAACTAATGAAGTCATCAGATTCATGGTTTGGAGACACACTCTAGCAACTATTGTAACAACGGTGCTCCCTACTGTACAGTGACTGTCTCTAATACCAGACAGCTGAGATACTCTGTTATAACAACAGTGCTCCCTACTGTACAGTGACTGTCTCTAATACCAGACAGGGCTGAGATACTCTGTTGTAACAACGGTGCTCCCTACTGTACAGTGACTATCTCTAATACCAGACAGAGCTGAGATACTCTGTTGTAACAACAGTGCTCCCTACTATACAGTAACTGTCTCTAATACCAGACAAGGCTGAGATACTCCGTTGTAACAATGGTGCTCCCTACTGTACAGTAACTGTCTCTAATACTAGACAGAGCTGAGATACTCTGTTGTTAACAACGGTGCTGCCTACTATATAGTGACTGTCTCTAATACCAGACAGGGCTGAGATACTCTGTTGTAACAACCGTGCTCCCTAATGTACAGTGACTGTCTCTAATACCAGACAGAGCTGAGATACTCTGTTGTAACAACCGTG
>NC_022025.1:445384-458097 GCF_000317375.1 Microtus ochrogaster
GTCTCTAATACCAGACAGAGCTGAGATACTCTGTTGTAACAACCGTGCTCCCTAATGTACAGTGACTGTCTCTAATACCAGACAGAGCTGAGATATTCTGTTGTAACAATGGTGCTCCCTACTGTATAGTGACTCTCTCTAATAACAGACAAAGCAGAAACATTCTCCAGCAGACTAAGTGAATCCAGTATACCATTGATATCTGTGTGAAGACATAGAAGTATAACCCATGGTAGGAATATGATTAGTATAAAGTATAAAAACATAGTAAAAACAATTAAGCATCTGACTATGCCTATGCCCAGCAGTTCTGCCTCTCAGAACAGTGTGATGTGTGGTCCAAGAAACATAGAAGTGTGTTCATAGCATTATTGTTAGCATCAAGAAAATTCTGAAATAACTCTAATGGCCATTGACTGGACAGGGATTAAGCTGTAATATACAATATTGAAAGTCAATGTACTGTTGGCTAAACTCATCAATGTAGATGAGAAAGAATGTTTCAAAAGAGTGCATCTAGACAATATTTGTGATAAAAACCAGAGAGAAAAGGAGATAATTAACACATATCTCAATATACTACCATTCCTGCAGATTGTAGATAATTATATTGGCTCCTACTATAGTGGTAATTAATTGAGATAATGAATAGTGTATTCTTTAATTACTAATGCTTGAAAATATCTGTATATAGTTTGTATTAAAACATATGAAAAGAAAGATTTGTTTATAAAATTACTTTCAATCATTGAGATTTGATTATGAAGTGGATATGAAATTTACTAAGGAAAACAATCTTCAGGGGAAAGTAATACTAGCCCTTTTAACAGGTACGATGAAGCTAAAATAAAGGAAGCAGTTTGTTAATGTCACAAATGAGACAGCATGTACTGTGATGAGTGACAAAACTAGAATATGACAACAGTTCATAGCAATTAGCCTGTAGTCCTGTGAAAGATTTATACTGCCCCCTGCTGTTAGGCTAAAATGTCTATGTGATTTTGAAAACTGATCACATAGAGTCAGTTTTCTAATAGATCTATATTTCAAAGCTGGGACATTTGTACCTGCCACTGTTAACAAGACTTAGAAATTTTAAAGCAAGATTTGCCTTAAATTGTGTATAAGATTTCTCAAATTGAAAAAACAATAGTTTTAGGCACTGGGGAGATTGCTCTCACAGAGGAATTAAACAATTAATTCCCAGCACCCACACGGCAACTCACAACCATCTCTAACTTCAGTTCCAGGGATCTGAAGCCCCCTCCATGGGCACCAGACATGCACATAGAACACACATATGTGATGCAGTCAAAACACCCATCGATAAACATAAATAAAAATTAAAGTTTTTCTAAAATAGCTTCAGCTCTAGAGAGATAGTTCAGTGGTCAAGAGTTCCTGCTGCTCTTGAGAAGATCCAGGTTCAGTTGCTAGTACCCACAGCAGGTAGCTCACAACCACCCCTAACTCCAGATCCAGGGGATCCAATGTCTCCTGGCCCCTGTGGGGAACCTTCATGCACAGTGGTACCCATAAACTGACTCAGATACATCTCCATACACATGGATAAAAAATAAATCGAGGACCTGGAGCACCATAGCATGCATCAGGGACAGAGGCAGGGTGGGATGATGTAAAGAAACTGCTTGGCCTGATAGGTCAGAACATAGGTGGGTAGAGTAGACAGAACAGAATGCTGGGAAGAAGGGAAGTGAGGCAGATGCCATAGCTCTCCTCTCCAAGATGGACGCAGGTTAGACTCTTCCCAGTAAGCTACCACCTCGTGGTGCTACCCACATTTATAGAAATCGGTTAATCAAGATATGAGAATTAGCCAACAAGAGGCTAAAACTAATGGGCCAGGCAGTGTTTAAATGAATTGTGTGTTGTTATTTCAGGGCATAAGCTAGCTGTGCGGCCAGGAGCCAGGCAGCAGGAATGCAGCCTGCTGCTCCTTCTACAGTGGGAGATCCAGCTGCCAGAAGAAGCTTTTATTCTATGGTTTCTAAGTCCTGTAGCCAGAAGACAACTAAACTCAGAGATGAGCCTGGAATAATGGTGCACACCCTTAATTCCAGCACTCAGGAGGCAGAGACAGGCAGATCTCTGAGGCTACACAGAGAAACCCCATCTTGAAAAACAAATGACACCTCCCTGAGGGCCTAAGAACCTCCGAGGTTTAACCTTGACTACAGGAACAATAATCTAGCAGAGAACAGCAAATGAGTTAATAACACTGAGGAGAATTTAAACGCAGGGATGGCTGGCTTACCAGTGTCAGACATTAGAACTGACCCTTTAAGGTGATGTGCTGTGGAGACTTACCCGAAGGAAAAAAAGCAGAATTTTATTTGGTCGTGGTGGCAGAGTGTGACTGTTCACTGTTTCTCACTTGAGAACTGTGAGGTGGAGCAAGAAGTGTGTGGATCCAGTGCCTTGGCTGGCCCAGTTCTTTGCACCACATCGCAAAACTTCCTACTTGAAGTCGTTCACGCTGTTGAATAGCTTATTGCAACGAAGTGAGAGGCATCCAGACTTTAGGTACATCCAGATTCATAAATGCACAGAGAAGTTTCTTCCCATCATGAAAGGACGTTTTGAATACCTTTGGGGGCAGCTGATTTGCAGATAATTTTGAAATTTTCTAAAACATCCTACTTCCTGAAGATAAAGGTCAGGAGATTCATCCTCTTAGTGAAGAAGAATCACAGCTTTCCCAGAAAGGAAACTGCAGAGATGCAGGAATGTGCAGCAAATGCTGGAACTGCAGAGATGCAGAGAGTGTAGCGAATACTGGAGCTGCAGAGATGCAGGAGCGTGCAGTGAATGCTGGAACTGCAGGAATGCGGGAGTGTGCTGCGAATGCTGGAACTGCAGAGATGCAGAGAGTGTGGATGAATACTGAAACTGCAGAGATACCGACTGTGGTAGCGTGAATGTAACTGGCTCCAAAATCTCAGGGAGTAGCACTATTAGGAGGTGTGGCTTTCTTGGAGTAGGTGTGGCCTCATTGAAGGAAGTGTGTCACTGTGGGGGTGGGCTTTGATGTCTTGTTTAGGCTTCCTCAGTGTCGCAGTTAGTTTCCTGTTGCCCGAAGATGTAGCAGTCTCAGCTCCAGCACCATCAGCCACGACGCTTCCACTGTGATAATAATGGTCTGAAGCTATAAGCCACCCCAATTAAGTGCTTTCTTTCTGAGAGTTGCTGTAGTCATGGTGTCCCTTCACAGTGTTAGAAAACCCTAAGACACTGAGTATGTGGCAGAATTATGCACTAAGCAGGCATTTCTTTCAGAAGAAGAGCAAAAAACTGGTCCAGCCAAACTCAGAAACTTTATCTGATGAGCTTGAAATTGGTGCCAAGATCATGGAACTAGTGATTTTAGGGAGAATTTGGTGTCCCTGGTCCAGAACTCCTGAAAACTCCAGAACATTAAAGACAACCTTATAGAAGAGAAAGTGTGATGTGCACTTGAATGCATTGGCACAGGAGACCACTTCCTAAATATAACCCCAGTAGCACAGACACTGAGAGAAACAATTAATAAATAGGACCTCCTGAAACTGAGAAGCTTCTATAAAGCAAGTCAACAAGACAAAATGGCAGACTACAGAGTGGGAAAAGATCTTCACCAACCTCACATTGAACAGAGGACTGATCTCCAAAATATACAAAGAACTCAAGAACTTGGTCATCAAAAGAACAAATAATCTAATTTTAAAAATGGGGTACTAGCCTAAACAGAGAACTCTGAACAGATGAATCTAAAATGGCTGAAAGACACTTAAGGAAATGCTCAACATCCTTAGCCATAAGAAAAATGTAAATCAAAACTCTGAGATTCCATCTTACACCTGTAAGAATGGCCAAGATCAAAAACACTGATGACAGCTTATGCTGGAGAGGTTGTGGGGTAAAGGAAACACTCTTCCATTGCTGGTGGAAGTGCAAACTGGTACATCTGCTTTGGAAATCAATATGGTAATTTCTCAGAAAATTAGGAAACAACCTACCTCAAGACCCAGCAATACCACTTTGGGGTATATACCCAAAGGATGCTCAATCATACCAGAAGGAAATGTTCAACTTTGTTCATAGCAGCATTGTTTATCATAGCCAGAACCTGGAAACAACCTAAATGCCCCTCAACTGAA
This sequence comes from Microtus ochrogaster, assembly GCF_000317375.1. Lineage (NCBI taxonomy): Eukaryota > Metazoa > Chordata > Mammalia > Rodentia > Cricetidae > Microtus > Microtus ochrogaster. Next base: position 449,542 of record NC_022025.1, read on the forward strand.
GAATAGATAAAGAAAAAAAATGTGGTACATTTACACAGTGGAGTACCACACAGCAGAAAAAAATGACATCTTGAAATTTGTGGACAAATATGATCTAGAAAACATCATATTGAGTGAGGTAACCCAAATCCAGAAAGATGAATATAATATGTACTTACTCATAAGTGGCTTTAAGACATAAAGCAAAGAAAAACCAGCCTACAATTCACAATCCCAGAGAACGTACACAACAAAGAAAACCCTAAGAGAGACACATGGATCTAATCTTCATGGGAAGTAGAAAAAGACAAGATCTCCTGAGTAAATTGGAAGCGTGGGGATTATGGGAGAGGATAGAAGGGGAGGAGAAAAGACAGGAGGGAAGTGGAAACAAGTCAAGGTGAAAGGGGCCTGGAGAGACAGCTCAGTGGTTAGTCCTGCTCTTCCAGAGTACCTCTGGGTAATTCCAAACACCCACAAGACCTGCCAGATGCTCCAACTCCAGTTCCACGGAAACAGGTACCAGGCATGCACATGGTGGATAAACATTCATAGAGGCAAAACTCCCACATACATAAAAATAAATAAAAGGCAATGTGGGAAGGAGGACAAATATCTTAGACATGAGCTTTTTAAAGTAGCTTTTCTTTGCTTCTGTTTGCTTCTTCTGTTTTAGTCTTCATTTCTGAAGTGTTTACACAGGGCCTAGAACTAGTCTTGAAAACATCTGTCCATGAGGTCTCTACCCAATATGTGGGAAGAAATTCTTGGTTTGGCAGTGCCTATGATTTGGGCGTGCCTAAAGAAATGAAGCTAGAAGATACTTGTAAAGTTATCCTTTGGTCATGAATGTTTTGTGGCCTCCGTAAAAAAAAGGGTCAAACAGGTAACTCCTTCATTACCCAGTCACACTGTGTGCCAGCTAACACAGACCTTTGTTTTTGCTAGTCACTAATTATTTCATTTGTAGGAGGAAGTTTATAAAAAGTTGAAAGAAGGAAGTAGCAAAAACCAACATTGGTCTTTGATATCGAAGAAAGAAGTTGTTTCTGGTCCCAGAATAAGTATTTTCAACCAACAAGCCCCTGGTAGTGTAAAGCAGTTAGCCTTGGAGTCCATCAGGAGAAGATGCAGGACAAGAGAAGCAGATCCCAAATGGAGCGGAAAGCGTGGGCATGCATACCCAGAAATGAAAGAGTGTTTTAGACTCTTGGGTTTACACCAATTTGTTAGTGGTATAGTTAGTTGTGAAACCTGCCTTGCACCTACTACTTAATTTACTTTTTGGTTAACTTCTGTAAGTATCAAATATATAGTGCCCAGCAGTCCAGAACATCAGTTCTTGCTTTGAAGCCATCATCTGCCATCTGTTTCTAATGAGTGGGATCTGGAGTTGGTTCCTTATATACAGAAAGTATACAAGTATTGAGTATTAGAGTATTGATATTTGTAATTAGATGAAACCCTGTGTTTATCATCAGTCCTATTTAAGTCCTGTGCATTAAGTAACCCTTTCACTCTGAAAGGGAGAGGTGAGGGCAGGAGGTGAAGTTCAAGGTCATCTGAGACTATATACTAGACCCCACCTCCCATTCCATTTCCCCAAATAACAGTCAAAAATGCAGAGTGCATATTAAGCTTCCGTGTTCAATTAAAATTATTCATCAGTAGTATTTTGAGATGTTTCGTTATGAAATAGATGGACATACTGCTGACGGTGTTCATCGTTGATCTTAAGATGTCTTAGAATTTCTACAGTTGACCTTACCCTTGTGCAACTGTGTTTCCAGGGTTATCTTGAAGAACTCTTACGGCTTCGTGAGAACCAGCTTTCTGAATCTGTCTCTCAGAATAAAGTGCTGCTTCAGAGGATTGAAGATTCTGATCTGGCCCACAAGCTGGAGAAGGAACAGTTAGAATACATCATCGTGGAGCTTCAAGATCAGCTGTAAGTGAGGTTCTTTCCTAAGAATGGCGATATGTAGACATGAGCGTGGAGTGGGCTCTGCTACACAGTCTTAATTCCAGACATCTGCTTGCCCCTCAGAGCTTCTCTCTCTTTGTAAGAAAGTGGTTTTGTTCCTTACTAGAAAAGTCATCTGATTTCACTGTGAGGAAATTAGAAAACACAAGGCGAAAATTAAAAATCCCCTTCAGTTGTTCTGTGTAGTATGCACTCGAAATGCGTGATTTCTACTTAAGTCTCTGTTTCTGCAGGCTGGGCATCAAGCTTACTGACGCACATCCAGCCCTTAAGTCTCTGTTTCTGCAGGCTGGGTATCAAGCTACTGACGCACATCCTCAGCCCTGAAGCACTCGTGGAGCTGAATTAGTTACTGTTTGACTACAAACATCGTACCTTAGACCAGTATTACTCAAGTGCAGTCCTGATGGATGGAACTGCAGGCAGGCTCTGCCACGGCATCACTGCACATTTAATGCTGTCTCCTCTGGAAGAATTTTGCAGCAGGCAGTTTTTAGATGAGCACAGCTTTGGTGTGTGGAGAGTTGCCTTCTGGTATGAGCTCCTTTGCCTGTCACTACTCAAAGCACTCACCCTAATGCTACCGTTTTGTCAAAATTATGTTAATTTTTTATAGTGAAAATTCTCCACATCATAGATTTTACTCTTAAAGGATATTTTTTTTAATTTAAAGCAACTATATTTATATTTGGGTGACATTCAACCTTAATAGAAATATAGTCATTCCCATTATGAATCATTCTGCTTTGCGATTCATCTCCATGTTGTTCCTACCTGATCATAAGGAACAAAGCTACCCCTTGCAGTCCAGTTAACAGGAGATGGAAGGGGGAGAGCTGAACTCAGGGGCGACTTAAGACCATGCTAGTCACATACCACAAATAAGTAGTAAACTTCTCGAGTCTGCCTTAAAACAACCTATTAGTCAGAGATGTGAGCAGAAGCTGTGGCCGGCCATGTGACCTTCAGTGAGGGAGACGATATTCTTTTGTGAGCACACACTCTGGTTGTCAAAGGAGTCCTTTGTCTCTGTCCCTCCTGTCACTTCCTGTAGAGCCTTACCTGGGGTAGTAGGCTGTGTAGTTCATGAAGAGCTGAGTGGCCGCTGGGCCGTGTGTGGTGGAGGGCTGTAGTGCCTGCTGGGCCGTGTGTGGTAGAGGGCTGTAGTGCCCGCTGGGCAATGTGTGGTGGAGGGCTGTAGTGCCCGCTGGGCAATGTGTGGTGGAGGGCTGTAGTGCCCGGGGACTCTGCTGGGCACTGTGTGGTGGAAAGCTGCAGGGCCCAGGGACTGGAGAGCAGAGACAGCTGATAAATGGCAGCTTCGGTAGGAATCACGGCTGCAGAAGCTGGGAATGTGCAGGAGGAGACAGGCATGTGACTTTCATGGCAGCAGGGATAACCATTTCGATTTAAAGTGCCCCTCATTTGTACAAAGTATATCTCCTCAGCTGAACACTGAAAGACTGACACATATCTCACCTTCATGGTTTTTTTTTTTTTTCAAATGATACTTCTGTGCAGCCATGAATGCTCTGTCTGCAGACTTCATCTGGGTAAAGGCATCTCCTGATGGGCGGCCCGGGTATTCAATACCATGGGAACCCCATGCATTGTCCAGAATGCCCTCTACTGTGGCAGTGTAGGGAAGACCTCACACATATACAGTCTCTTACGTTTGTGGGGAGCACACATTGCTGAGGTAGTACCGGGATAATGGGAGGGCTTAGATGAGGAATCAGAGGGGCTGAGGAGAACCCATTCAGCTCCTGTTGCACTTTGGCGGTACTTCTGAAAAGCTCCATGTATCTTTTACCAGCAAGTAATTATGCTTTCGCAGGGTATTCTGAGTGTATTCCTCACAAGCAAAGAGCACAGAAGCATCTCCTGTCGTTCTACCATCAGGATGGGTGACAAAGAAAATGCCTTCCTTTCCCCCGGTGATGGGGCAATGCTGTCCTAGGAAGGCTACCGCCCCTTCAGCTGTGGCTGTGAAAGGGAGCATGCGGGTGATGACTTGCTTTTCCTTGGAGAGGAACTAGGCTACCTCACTGGATGGCTCTCCAGCAATTTTAAGGAAATCTTCACCCATTGCTTTGTAAACCTCAATGTACCAGTTCCCATGGTTCCCTGTGTGATGTTTGTGCCTCTGTAGAGCTTGATCTCTGTGCTCCTCACTTACAAACCTAACCAGAGCTTCTCCATCTCTCCACTCCTGAGCATGCAGAGTGCTGCACCTCCCTTGGCGATATTTAGTCCTTTGAAGAACCTTACAATGTCTTAATCGAAAGACTGCCAGGGCAAACCTTGAACCCTCACGACCTACCATGTCAGCAGTGAGCTCCATCTTGCATGTACCACTTTCAGATTGTAGCTTACTCCCTCTGGATCTGAAATCTGTGATGATTGTAAGGTTCTGAGATCATCGCTAAAATTATGTTCCCCATATCTTCAACTTGAGACACTCCACATCAGGAGACAGGGTCGTTTTACTCAAAGGTTAGGCTTTCTGCCATTGCTGCTAGGTCCAGCTTGTCGATATGAGGTGAGCCAAGGCAATATTTCTTGAATTCTCTTTGAAGATCAAAAAAGGAATAGAAGCATTCAGGTAGTAGTAATGCCTTCTTCTGGGAAGCCTCGGGATGTAAGATTTCCCTGACATGAAGCTGCCCATCAGTACACAAACAGAAGGAAGTCCCTACCCCAGTGTTCAGTTCATTGCTCCCTGATGGTTAAACTGTCCTGAAAGCTTGGTCCAGCTGTGGCATGAAAGACAGGTTTTCAGCATCTATTTTAGTTTCTTCTTTGCAATCCTCCATCAGTTCCAACTGATCCAGTCTAACTAGTATTTTGTGCAACTGTCCCACCTTCTTGTTGGCCAAATCTAGGACTTTCCATAACAGCAGGATCGGCTCCTTCTCATCCGAACCTGGCTTGGCTTTTGTGGCCCCAGCAGTAATCCCAAAAAGCACCCGCAAATAATCCGGAGAGCCATCATGCCAATAGGTGGGGAAGGGGAGAAGGAGAGTTGGAAGTGAGAACAAGAAAACCTGTGCTAAAACCCTCTTCCAAGAGAAAAAGCACCCACCCCCGTCCTCACTGGAAAAAGGCAGTATCCAGCAACCCAAGCCTCTGGCAGGAACTCCACACCCAGGGCAGAAAGGGGATGGATGGAGGGAGCAGCAGGCTTGCCCTTGCTGTATCCAATTGCTGGTGCATCTATGAGAAAAGCCGAGGAGCCAGTGGTACCCCCTTAAAGGATAAATTTTAAATATTAGACTTTCAGAAAAATTATAATAACTAGTATACAGAATTTACATACTTACGTTCCAGGATTTATCAGATTTTAACATTTTGTCTTGTAATTCTCCCTCTCCTCACACATGTATGCAGATTTTTAACCATGTAGATGCTGTAAACATTATCATGCCTTCTGCTTCTGTGTGTCTGAGATAGCCAAAGTTCGTGAGTCAGTTTTAACAGGTCAGATTGATTTCGTATTTCCGTTTCATTGACTGTTCTGAAATCGTCCCTCGGTGCACTTTTGTTTCCCTGTCACCAAATCCAATTCAAGTCCGTGTTTTCTATTTGGTTCCATTTTTTTTTCAGTCACTTTAACTTGGAGCAATTTCTTGGTTTGTCTCACATGAGATTGATGCTGATCAGAAATGCAGGCCAGGGATTTTTATTGTACTGTAGTGTTCCTTGCGTTTGCTTTGATAATCTTGTCTCCCCTCCCCCCCCACACACAAACTCTAACAGAAGTTACTTTCGCCTTAAGGGTTTAATATCTGTCAGGCAGTGGTGCACACCTTTAATCCTAGCACTCGGGAGGGGAGGCAGAGGCAGGCAGATCTCTGAGTTCAAGTTCAGCCTGGTCTACAAGAGCGAATTCCAGGACAGGCTCCAAAGCTACGGAGAAACCCTGTCTTGAAAAACAAAACAAAACAAAAAGATAGTAATGTAGGAGATTGACATCATCAATCCCATAGTTGTTTAAAGAGTATCATATATAATAGAATAGTTTGCTAACAGCCATGGATTTAGACCCTTGGGTAGAAGATTTGCTGTTTAAACGATCATAAAACATGTACGGCAAACCTCAGAATAGAGATCCATAAAACAGTGTGTAAAATCTGAAAACCTCGTACTATTCAACACCAATAAATATGAAGAATTCTTAACAACCCTGATGCATTTTTTCCTTTAATGACTTAAAAATTTTAGTAGTGGTAAATGTTCTGTGTGGTCTTGTGAGGGAAGGAACTGAAGAGTCTAAACAATATAAGAAAAATCACTCATTGTTGAAGTAATTCAAGAACCTACCACATAGCTGTGAATCACAGTAAATATTGATGGTGCCATCTATCAGCTAGCAAAACAAAGTCACTGATGGTTCACAGTTTAGGATGAGTGGTGTAGATACCGGCAAGTGCGAGCGATGATGTCATCGTGGTCTACTTAAAAATGGATGTTGTGACCTGTCATAATCATTTGGTCATCTGTAATTTAGCCGATGATACTTGTTAATAAAGTTTAACTTAGAATCGTGTTATATTAACACAGTTGCATACTTCATTGTCCATATTAGAGCAGATACTAAGAAAATGCAGCGAGGACTAAGGAGATGGCTCTGTTGGTAAAGTTCTGACCTGAGTTTGATCCCATAACCTATGTGAAGAAGCCAGGTGTGGTGACACACACTTGTCATCCCAGCACTGGAAAGGAAAGGCGAGACAAGCCAGTTCCCAGGGCTCGCTGGCCAGCCCTCCAATCTGCTTGGCAAGCTCCAGGCTAAACGTAGATGCTGTTTGAAAAATAAAAGTGGTGGATGGTGCCCAGAGACCAGTACCAAAGGTTGTCTGGTAACCTATACACATGTGTGCAGATACAGATGTACACACATAGACATAAACACACACACAAAGAAAGCAGAAAAGAAAAAGCGCAGTCAGACTAGAAAGGTAAACCACGTTGCATTACTTCTTTTGAATATTTTTGGGAAATTCAGTAGAATACTAAATTTTCAAAGATAACCATATGATATGAATAGTACTCCATTGCTTCTTCACAGAATATATACCATTAAAATGCATATTCTCCTATTATTATTTTCAGCTTATAACACTGTATTTTATTTTCACATAATTTGCAAGATTGATGCATTTCAAAGGTTCTAGTTGTGGGCAAAAAAAATATTTAAACATGTCATTTGTAGTATTGATAACTGGAGAGTGAGAACAGATTTAAAGGAGAAGAGTTCTTTTATTTCAATGAAGTTAAGTTGATATAAATTCAAATCAGAGCATTATAACCTTAAAATGTTAAATGTAATCTTTATAATAACCAAAGAAAATATAGAGTATATGTGAGAGGAAATAAATTAAAACATTATTTTACAAAAACATGAAAGAAAACAAGAATACCAGTAAATGAGGGAAGATAGCTTATAGTCATGAAAACAAACACTAAATCTATCTGAGTATCTATGTATTAGAAGTTAGACTCTCTAAGAAACAGATTGGAAGCATAGGAGAAGAAATCATCTGGTCCAGAGGAACACAGTCTACAAGAGACTGTAGGCTCAAAGACAAAGAGGGGAAAGGTAGTAATTAATAGAACAGGTATAGTTACACAAGAGTCAGAGGAAATAGTTTAAAGCTGCAGAATTATGACTTTGAAAGACATTAATAAAAGCTCATATAGCTATACATTCATTGACAGAGCATCAGAATTTATGTAGAAAAATGAACAGAATTGAAGGCAAAACAAGTTACATAATAATAGTTTGAGAATTCACTGCCATTCTGAGCAATGACTATAAGAAGAAAGGAAGCAAAATATTTAAGCAACACATGAAGCCAGGTAGCATTGTACCCAGCATATACGTTCTCAAGGGCCTTTCCAAGACATTATGTCTGTGAGAACACAGTTCTTAATAGATTTTTAAAGATAACATGAAGTGTCTCCTCTAGCAAAAAGAAAGCAGAATGTGATTTATGGATAAAATAGAATACTATCTAGCTTAAAATGGGAAGAAATTTGTGATACTCTACAGTAGGGATGAAGGATATGCTACAGGATGTTATTCCTGCCAAGTGAAAAAACATCACAAAAAACTGACCCCACTTACATGAGCAATATTGATCACTTTTCACCTTGCTGTGTCCAAATAACCGAGAAGCACCAGCTTCGGTGGGAGAGGGTTTTATTTTGTAGTTTAAGAGGATGGACTCCATCATGGCAGCAAAGTGTGGCTGCGGGACTGTGAAGCAGCTGGTAGCAGTGTGGCCTTCAGAAGGCAGAGAGCACGAGGAGGACCTGCCTACCAAACCTCAAGTCTGGCTGCCATGGAGTCTCTCTCTCTAAAGATTTTACAAGCTTCCAAAAAGTGGCACCAGTTGGGGACCACAGCTAAAAGATGAGCCTGTGGGGCATAATTTACAGTTGAAACAACAGTGAGTCAACATAGTAAAGGCACAGAGACAGAAAGTGGAATAGCCGGGCATTGCAGTACAGGTCTTGCTATTTTCCTCCTGTTTTCATGGGGGGTGTGTGTGTGTGTGTGTGTGTGTGTGTGTGTGTGTGTGTGTGTG
>NC_022025.1:458197-484062 GCF_000317375.1 Microtus ochrogaster
AGAGAGAGAGAGAGAGAGAGAGAGAGAGAGAGGAGGAGAGAGAGAGGGGAGAGAGGGAGAGAGGGGGAGGGAGGGAGGGATGTTTTGTTTTCAATACATACTGACTGTATTTCTGCTCCCTCTTCTCCTTGAGCTCACCCCTATACCCCAGATCCACTCCTCCATTTCCCTTCAGAAAAAAGGCAGGCCTTCCAGGGATATCAGTCAGACATGACATAACAAGATACAAAGCCTCGTATCCAGGCTGGATAAGGCAACCCGGTAGGAGAAAGGCGATTCCAAGAACAGGCAAAAGAGTCAGAGACACTCCCACTGTTAGGGGTCCCCCAAGAATACCCAGTTACACAGCCATTACAGTTCTTCCTTCCAATCTGTGGGGTTCCCTGAGCTCTGAGGGGGAGGGACCTGATGGAGATTTCCATTTGGGCTGTCTCTCCATCTAATGTTTGACTGTGGGGCTCTGCTTCTGCTCCCATCCGCTGCCAGCAGAGGCCTCTCTGAAGAGAATTGGTGTAAGCACTAATCTGGAAACCAGAAATACTAAAGTCTTTAGACGGACTCACAGGCAATAGCCTACAAGATACAAGTGTAGGAAATAGGAAAGGATTTTCTGCTAGGACTCTATTTGCTGAGGATTTAAGACCTAGATTGACAAGTGGGACACATAAACCTAAGAAGCTTCTGTACAACTAAGGAAGCAATCATTATCAGTTGTGGAAGAATCCCACGGAGTGGGGTATCTTTACCAGCTGACAGAGAATTAATAGAACATGCAAATGTCTTTAATCCCAGCACACAGGAGACAGAGGAGGTGGATCTCTATGAGTTCCCGATCAGCCAATATTAAAGAGACCTTGTCTCAAACAAAACAAACAAAAAACACAAAAACAACAACAACAAAAATATAGTAATGGTTTCTAGGGCTGGGGAGAAAATCACTATTGCTGCATAATGGATAGATCTCATCTCAGGTTTACAAGAGCAGAGAGGACAGGACCTGGTACTCTGCAGGCTCAGACAAGGGGATGATAGATTCCATTTGCCTACTCTGCAGAGTGAGTTCAAGGCCAGCCTGGGCAATGTAGTGAGACCTTATCTCAAAATGAAGAGACAAAAGATAGCTAAGGCCATACCACCAACCATACTAGACCCAAGCATCTATCAGCCAACAAGAGAGGAGGAAAGAACAATTGGTTGATAATGGCACTTGGTTTCACATCCTGTGAATGTGTCAAATATCACTAAGCTATGGCACCAAAACTGGCAAGATGTTTTATGTTGTGTGAATTTTACCATGAAATCATTTTAAATTTAAAACGTATCATTAGGAGTCTATAGCTATTAATGTTTTCATCGAGAAAGTGTCAGGTGTTTATATAAGAGTGACGTGAGCCCAGTTAGCCATTCCCAGACTGGTCAGGTTCCTTTTCTTTCCTGAACTGTTTCTGAGGCAAGTCATGTCCTTTCATTCCTACATTCTTTACTAGACATCTCTTTTTTTTGTTTGTTTGGTTTTTTTTTGTTTGTTTTGGTTTGGTTTTTCGAGACAGGGTTTCTCTGTGGCTTTGGAGCCTGTCCTGGAACTAGCTCTGTAGACCAGTCTGGTCTCGAACTCACAGAGATCTGCCTGCTTCTGCCTCCCGAGTGCTGGGATTAAAGGCGTGCGCCACCACCGCCCGGCTTAGACATCTCTTAAAACTAGACATTTTCTCACATACTCACAGCCAATGAAATTAGAAGCATTTTTTATTGCTCAATCTTCATTAATAACAAAATCCTTACAGCTGTCTAAAAATATCCTTTCTATAGTGTAATTTATTGAATCAGAATTGACTCCTCTTATATTTCTATTAGATTACCTCTAATGTGCTCCTTATTCTAGTCACTGGCTTCATTAGCATCAGCTCTGGGTGGGTTATCAGACTCCAGCCTTGGCCAGAACCTGATTTTAACAGGTTCCCCAGGGAGTTAAATGACTCATTAAAGTTTGAGGCATTCTCACATTTTGTAAAGCAGATTCTTTGCATCATGATCAATGAGTTCTGGTTGTTACGAGTCACATGTATAGAAAGAACATGAGAAGGAATGGAGACCAGGAGAGAATATAAATATCACATTAAGCCTGATCTACTCTGTAAGTAGCCAGCATGTGTCCAGATAGATGGAAGAGGTGGAAGAGAAAGTAAATGAATGTTTGGCCGTGGTAGAAAAGGTAGAGAGATACTGATGGCTTGCATTAAAGTCAAAAAACAAAATACTAAAGGTAAGTGGGTGATTGTCTGACTTATTCCCTCTGAGCTAAGAGCTGTAAGATCTGCTCTCTCAGGTTCACATCTTCTCACAGGTCCCCAAGCACGTATTGTTCTGGATTCCCTTGAGAATTTGTTATGTCGGATTCCTGCCTCTTCCCATCCTTCCCTCCCCTCTGTTCCTCTCTCAGCCACCCTATTTCTCCCTATTCCTTTATCCCCTTTGTTTTCTTCTTTGTCTCTGATGTAGTTGTTTAATATAAACCTTTTATTATGTGTAATGGAAAAAATATAACAAAGACAAAAAATTATACAGGGACTGAGACTTTCCAGTTATTGCTTTAGTTGGTGAGAGGCAGGATCCAGACAAATGTATACTAAAAAGCCTTCCTGGCATTATATATTCAGAGCAGAAAATTGCTTTCAGGGGGCTTATGTAAGTATCATATAGGTAGTGTGTATTTCAGTTCCTATCATGGTATATTTGGGAAGCACAGCAACGATCTGTTTTAATGATCATAAGAATGGATATTGGATTCAAATGGTGACACCTGACTTCATGCCATCTGTCATCTGATGACTTGAGCCATTGGATAATAATACCTAAAGCTTTGATTCATTGATTAACTGGGGTGTACACAGTGCTGCTACCTCACTGCTCTCCTCCATACCTACTGGCTAGAATTGTATATGAAGAACTTTACTGATTGGGGCTCTTTGATTTCTATAGGACATTCCATGGATAAAGATATAGAAATCCTCATTACTCTTGCTAGTTCTTAATGTTTGCCTTTTTAATGCTCTTGCATTTGTTTGGTAAGTATTAATTGAAAATAGTGTGATAAGCCAGGCCCATTTCCAGGTGCTGATGATAAAAGGCAAGTAAAACTGTCACTGCCTTCTCAGGGTTACCTTGGTTCAGAGCAGTTACTAGTAGTAACTAGTAGTATCTGGAAGATGGTTCTGCTTCTTCCTGTAGTAGTAATTCCTAATTGCTTCATCTTTGATGACTTTCTCTTTTTTGAACTTCATGCCTCTTCCCGAGATGCCCTACATTAAATGCATAAAACTCTGTGTTATTATAGCTGTAATATGTTCTTTAATTTCATAAAAGATTATAGCCCAAGATTTTTTTTTTAGTCTGCCATGTCTCAGAGCACCCGAATACACCAAGAATTGTGTCACATTAGACAAGTAACGGGAAATCACAGGTTTGCTGTAGTTCTGTCTCAGTTCATTCTCTGATGTTGTAACAGAATACCTGAAATGGTAATTTGTCAAGAACACAGTTCTAGAGTCAGGAAGTCCAGAAGCATGGCACAGCATTTAATGAAGGTCCTTCTTGTGCTGTCATTGCACGAGGACACAGGAAGGACAAGTAAGATGTCTACATCCAACCACAAGGATTAGTCCATGTTTGGGTTAAGTGGCACTTCTGTGTCAGTCTGTGACTTGAATCCCTCCTCTGAGCGTATAACACTTCGCCTTTAGAAGTAAGTTTCCAGTAAATGCTTCTGGATGGATGCATTCAAAAAATAGCCAGTCCTGGTGCAATTTGATGTTCACCTTTAAAACATACACCTGGGCTTCCACGAAGCAAGTGTTTTGTTTTATCAGCATTAAAGATTGTTTCATATTGCTGGGCACTTGGAGGTACACTTTAATCCTAGCACTCGGGAGGCTGAGGCAGGTGGATCTCTGATTTTGAGACCAGCCTGGTCTACAAAGCTCCAGGACAGCCAAGGCTACACTGAGAAACCCTGTCTCAGAAAAACAAAAACAAACAAAATTGTTTCATGTCTTGGACCTTTTGAACTTTTTATGAATACTTGGAACCACAGAGGTTAACTCCCTTAATGCAAAGGATCATAAGCCTTATAAATAATATTTATCCACCAGACACAAGTATGAGGTCATCATGAGCATGAGCATGGCCTCTGGTCTGAGAAATGAGCAAAGTAAGGAAGAGCGGATGACCCTTCTTAGAATGCATCAGACATCCAAGAATTTCCATGGGACAGGAGAATCAGAAAGGGAAGTTGATCTTGAGGAATGGGCAGAATTTGGATTTATAAAAAGTTTTTTTCATGTATATGTATATGTATATCTGTGTGAGTATATGCCACATAGGTATATTGCCCTCAGAGGCCTGAAACGGGCATTGTATCCCCTGGAGCTAGAGTTAGAGGTGGCTGTGAGCCCCCCACGTGGGTGCTGAGGCTTTAGCATCAGAGGTGTCAGAATATGGTTAAACTTGATGGAATTAATCTAGCTTAAAATTTAGGGAAATAATAGGATTGTTTAGTTTGGACGTGGCTGTAATTGATTCATGGCTACAATAAAATTTAATCTTCAATCTTTTAATCTTTGTATTTGCTAAAGCTGAATTATGTTATTTTGAGGGATAAAATTCCTTAATAATTCCTGTTAAAACTCCAAAGACAAAGGAGCTTATATTAATTTAGAGATAAATACCACAGAAAAGTTTTCAAATGGAGCTGATATTATATTATTGTTACTTAATCTGTTAAAATTTTTCTTTATTGAACCTTTCTGTAGAACCTTAGTGTGAGTGATAATTTATTTCCATCACAATGAATGTTTTCACATTTAAATTAGCCAATTAGGTTCAACACTAGTTAGCGTTCTCAGTAAAATATGAAATAATGCATATTTATCTCTGACTTAACATGATGAGTGATTATTTGGTAATTTAAGGTAAAATCGATTTTAGGCTGAGCACAAATAAGAAAAATGCTCTTGTTTTTACTGACCTCTATTGAGTTACTTTGCATAGGTCTTGCTATAAATTTGCTATGATTTTTAAGGGAAGTAATGGGATTGTTCAGTTTGAAAGCAACTGTAATTGATTCATGGCTACAATAAAATTTGCTAGGAAACTGCTAGACGTTCACAGGATAGAACGGAGCAGGAGGTCTGGGAGAGGTGGGCTGCTCAGTGTTCACAGGATAGAACAGAGGAGGTCTGGGGAGAGGTGGGCTGCTCACAGTTCACAGGATAGAACGGAGCAAGAGGTCTGGGGAGAGGTGGGCTGCTCACTGTTCACAGGATAGAACGGAGCAGAATGGAATTTTTAATCTATCAACTCATTTGCCTGCTCTGTGGTGTCTCTAAGAATGGAAACCAAGCTACAGTTTCCTGTGGAATTCTCCAGGGATCGATCTGTTCCATAGGGGTAGGACAAGTGCCAGGGTTTCTTATTTGCACATTGCCCATAGAAAGTAGGTACGCCATGAACCAAAACTATGGCTGTTTCGCACACTGAAGTCTCTTAGCTCATTTCAAAGGATCAAGCAGCTGTGCATAGAAACGGTATCTTTGGGATTTTTAAAGACAAGGGTCTAAACATAATACTGAGGACCAGCGAGATGGCTCAGTTGGTGAAGGTACTTGTTGTCAAACTTGATATCCTTAATTTATTTCCCACAACCCACATGGTGGAAGCAGAGAATGACTCCTATAAGTTATCCTTATACCCCTATGAACAAATACACTAAATAAATAAATTTAGCATAATTCTTCAATTTGATTTAGGCAAAAGTTCTCTCTGGACAGTTGTGTTGTTACCTTTGTGGTAGCACTTCTGCAGTATGCAGTCTGAGGCTGCTTCACTCTACAAAAGAAACTACATTATAGACTGGAAGTTGTGATGTTACTGCCCCTCAACAAACCTTGCCGGTGCCGGTTATTCAGAGATACTCAGTTGCATTTCTCACACTTAGTGGTAAGGTTGCCTGAGATCCACCCCTGACATTCAAGTTGAGTTTCCCATTGGTTTTCACTAGAAACCTCCAATGGAGCAAACACGTAATAGAGAAAAATCTACTAGAAAAACCCAAAATAATGCAGTGTATTGTGGTAGATTATCAGGCCAGTAATCCTTATTTCTTCTTTTTCTAACAATCCTAGGATTTCTGTAAAGTTTTATTTGCAGTAGGTAAACAATGTGAAAGCCTTTTAAATGAGTTTTATGGTTTTTTTTTCCAGAGAAAGGACTTGTGGCAGCTGCCCAGGGTATCTTAGTAAGATTCATTCTCACCAACTTCTTAGCTTAATGAGACGAGATCTAGTGTTTGTACTAGATGATGTTTCTTTCTGCATATAGCGACACATACTCTTAAATTCTGCAGTTATTATACACTGTAAAATCAGAAGTATACCCTTGATTATTGTGGGTTTTTTTTTTGGTTTTTTTTTTTTTTTTTTTTTTTTTTTTTTGGTTTTTCGAGACAGGGTT
Organism: Microtus ochrogaster; assembly: GCF_000317375.1. Lineage (NCBI taxonomy): Eukaryota > Metazoa > Chordata > Mammalia > Rodentia > Cricetidae > Microtus > Microtus ochrogaster. Next base: position 464,705 of record NC_022025.1, read on the forward strand.
TCTCTGTGGTTTGGAGCCTGTCCTGGAACTAGCTCTGTAGACCAGGCTGGTCTCGAACTCACAGAGATCCGCCTGCCTCTGCCTCCCGAGTGCTGGGATTAAAGGTGTGCGCCACCACCGCCCGGCCCTAAACGTGGTTATTGTGTAGACCCTGCTAGCAGTTAATCTTTAGTGCAGGACTGTGCCACCAGCTACGCACCGTCCCCTCTCTAGACTCCAGAATGGGACTATGATTTGTGGAGGTTAGTAGAAGGCATCCATCACCTCCTGCTCCTGATTGATGACTTGGACTCTTAGTACACAAAAATCATAGGCTCCTGTTTGAGAATGCATGCAGCCAAGATGTTCTATAAGAAGTTTAGAGATTGCTTCTAAATTCTCTTTAACCAGTTCCAATGTTGAATTAGTCTCATGACAATAGTCAATTGATTTGTGTTAATTGAAATTTTACCAAAACTCCAATTCTTTTTCAAGTTGTTCCAGTTAAGTAACAATTCTATAACAAGTCAAGAAAAGCACGGTGAAACATTGCCAGTTGATTATAGCAAGTGTTACGGATTAATATTGATTTCATTACTTGAAAGTAATTACTTGAAACTGTTAGTAGTCATTTCTGTCAAAAATATTATGGGTCTGCAGAAATGGCTGGGCAGTTAGGAGCAGCAAGCGCTGCTCATGCAGAGGACCCGAGTTTAGCTCCCACCGTCCTCATCAGACAGCTCCAGGGAATCAGTATTCGTGTGTACATACCACATGCAGACACACACATACAGACACAGTTAAAAATTTAAAAGTTAAAAGGGAAAATAAGTAAAGGATAACTTTTAAATAAAAATAGTCTTTTAAATATATTGCATGAGTTTTTAATAGTCCTATTTTTAATTGATTTAACTGATCTTTTTAGTTGAATTAAATTGCTTTCAGTTATTACTCTGAGTTATTATTCCTTAGACATGGAATCTATATTTTAGCTAGCTTCTGATAGTCTATATCTAGAATAATGTTGCTTTGGATTTAGGTTTAAAGTGCTGATGGACCCTTTAATTATTGGCAGCACCTCACTTTATCTTAACCAGCACAGAAAGTCTGAAAAGCATGTGCTGCGGGAGATGAAAGAGTCCGAGGCCCAGGCAGCCTTGCTGTTTCTGCTCAGTCTACAGACATACCATTTGTAAGTGATTACTCAGGGGCCAGTTAGGTTCCCTGCCATTGAGGGAATAAAAGAGAATAAAGACAAAAGCACTCACCATCTTAATATTCACAGGACTGTGCTAAAGAATAATGATTTAAGATCAAGACAAGAGTTAACTGCCCACCTCACCAACCAGTGGCCTTCCCCAGGAGCTCTGGATGTCAATGCTGTTGCCTTGGATACGTTGCTTTACCGAAAACACAATAAACAGTGGTATGAGTAAGTGTAATATTTTTTTCCAACTAATTACATATTTAGTTGTACCGAAATGTGGCTATCCACTTTGGCATCTCGGTTATTTTTCTGAACTCATTATTAGCAAAGATAGGCTTTAGGACTCCTTTAATGAGGCTCCCTTAAGACGCAGGCAGATGTCTGAACATTTTAAACCAAGGCACCCTGGGGAAGCAGAATATCCGAAGAATTCCTAGGTAATGGTGTCGGACCAGAAGCTCCTGCTTCTGTTGTATTTCCGGTCAGTCTTTTGTTGTATCTATGGATTTGTTTTCATGGTGCATTTATTTTTAAATTTTAGCTTTAGGATGTAGTAGCCTGGAATTAATTTTCCAGATAGTTAAAAATAGTCCATCTCCTAAAAGTATAAAGTTACAGCTCTCAGTGGGCCTGAATTTTGCTAATTTTAATCCATCTAATTTTTAGAAGCTGTCATACAAATCACTCTACCTCTGGGCTGAAATTTCTTTGTCCTAATCAGCCTTTTCTTTGGTCAGGATGTGTCAGTATTGAATGGACTGCAAAAATCTCAGATAATCTACATTTTGAAAAATCAAGCTCTATTAGCATCTTTTGGGTTTACCACTTTTCTATCTTTGTCATTTGTTTCTACTATATTTCTTCTTCATTTAAGTTTCTAACTTTTCTCCCTAACCGTCCCTCCCAGCCCCTTTTATTTTTATCTCTTTCCCACCTATTTCTCCCTTTTGCTCTTTTTCTTTCTCCCTCCTCCTCTCCCTTCTTCTTCCCCACTCTCTTTATCTGCCTTCTGTGGAGCCCTGAGCTGAGAAGTCACTGGCCCCGCACATTCTCACTTCTGCTTCTTAGGATGCCCTACGAGCTAGTGAGTTATCTTGGTTTCTGTCTGTGCGTCTGTCTAGCAGTCATCTAGATTTTCTGCATCTTGCCTAGTTACTCAAACAGACATGTTTTAGCAGAAGCATGACTTCCACCTTCTTTATTCTCATGCTGTTGGGGGTTGTTGTTTATCAAGGTTAGGGTACAAATTAAATTTGACCTTTTGTTAATTAAAAGCAGTACTAGACACTTGAGCTCTTTCTTGTCTCATTGATTGTTAGAAGCAAGTAGAGGTGAATAAACTCTTTGTGGAATAAATCAGAACTTTTATCTATTAAATAATTTTTTAGTATGACTCAAGATGTTGGCTGTGGGCATTCTATAAACTAGCATAGAGTTCCTTTATATACTTATATAAAAGTTTGCAGTACCCTGGCAATGGTGACACTTGCTTTTAATTCCAGCACTTGGGAGGCAGAGACAGGAGGATTTCTGTGACTTCAAGGCCAGCCTGGTCTACAGAGCCAGTTCCAGGACAGCCATGGCTACAGAGAAAAACCCTGTCTCAAAAAAAAAAAAAAAAAAAAAAAAACAAGAAAGTTTACAGAGCTATAACCTATGCTGAGTATAAATTTACCTTTCTTTGTCATAATGACTTAATAAAAAACAATATTTGCGTAATATTGATAAATCATAAAAACATAATTTATGATTAAAAGCACGCTTTATAGAAATATGTAGTATACTTACTTTATATGTGATGTGAGAAGCTCTTAAATTTACAGAGATGAGCTGGAGGCATGCTCTGTTGATAGACCACTTGTGGAAGCACAAGGACCTGAGTTTGGATCTTCTTCACCTATATATAGGCCAGTAGGATTACATATGTATAATCCTAACACTAGGGAGGCAGAGAACCCACTGGCCAGCTGGACTCCATGTTCAGTAAGAGACCCTGTCTGAAAATTATGCATGTGAACAGTAGTGCACCCAGACATGGATACACACCTATCTATGTATCGTACACATGTGCTCACTATTGTGACAGGACAGTGGGCAGAGCTCAGTCATTACAGTGTAGAACGTTGCAAGCGTGAAGACCTCTGTTTGATCCCTAGCTCCCATGGAAAAAGCTGGATATGGTTGGCTGTACTTAGTCTGGGGAGGCAGAGTCTGGTGGATCCCTGGAGCTCACTGCCCAGGCAGCCCAGCATAGCTGGGAAGCCTTAGGTCTGTTTTCAGAAAACAAGGTGGACAGCTCCTGTGGAATAGTATCCAACCAACCTTGTGTGTATAGGTGTGGTACTGACACCCACACACATAAACATGAACACATGTGTTGGGATTGCATTAAATCTGCTAAATTAAGACTTTCTTTATAATATCTACATTATTGTGAAAAGGCAAAATATTTTCAACAGAATGTGTGTGCTTTTATCTAGTCACATGATACCTATTGTATAGTCAATAAAGAACCCAAAGTGGGCCTGGCATAGCCGTGAACCCATACATACACATACAATAGTAGTAATAAATGAAAGTTTAAAATGAAGAACCACAGTGGCATGTTTATTACTAGTTTACATCTGCATGTGTAATGATGACTTACTTACAAAGCAATATCGCAGCAGTCCAAGGGATTGCAGTCTTGAAACAAAGGCAGGAAGCCAGCCTGTCTATTCAGCACGAATTTAGAGTTTGTGCTTCTTGACTCACAACATCAACTGAGGATGCAAAGTACCCTTTTCTAGTATTGTCCCATTAACTTGACTTGCCCTCTTTATGTTCTTCCTGTTTTTAGATGACCCTGCTATCTAGTGTCAGATGCGATATAGTAGAGAGGAGTCAGGACCTGGAGTTCAAACGCAGTGATTGTCAATAACCACTCCTCATTGATTACTTTGTGATACTGAATGGTGCTTCCTTTCCTTAACTTTCTCTTTCTGTACATATAATACATAATCCCCATCTAACAATCAAGTGCATTGACTGTCACTTAATAACTTCTCAGCAAGTATTAATAGATGACATGATCTTTTCTTCATTAATCTTCCATGCTGAGGAGTGCATACCTATCTCACATTCGAAGATCTGCTTTCTGAATCTTATAGAAAATTGGTTTTATCCATAATAGTTCTGAATATGTAATCCCAGTTACTTCACTTTTAGAGGTTAAAGTATGGATTTTCAGGATAGGGAACTTTCTCTAAATCGTGTTTGAGATTAAGTAGACCTTTCCATCTTTGATGAGAACCTACAAATTATGGAGGGAATGGCTGGTTCTCTTTAACAAGCATTATCAGCTCTCTTGATAGCTGGCCCTACAGTTCAGTAGTTTTGGTGTTAAGTTTCTCCTGCAAAGGATGTACATGCCTGGGAGAGTATTCTACCAACTAGCCTAAGTTGTATTCAATAAGAAGGTTTCAGAAGCAAGCTTGGGACAAGTTGGGGCTTAAACAGCAAATTTGTGTAGCAAATTTGAGCTACCAGCAAATTTGTGAATTAGGCAGCACTAGGACCAAGTTCAGAGAACACTCACCCCACAGCAGAAGAAGTGGCTTTCATAAAGCGAGCAGAAAACACAGTAGAAATATGATCTGAGTGGTTCTGGCTACACAACCTCCCTTGAATGCAGAAGGAAGAGGGAGTGGTCTTGTTTGGAAGTGATATGACGAGGGGCCCTCTGGGGTTGGCTGACACTTGGCTTGTTGTTACTAAATAGTATAGGCCTGAGTTAGGTTTCAGTTTGATTACGAAACTGGCTATTACAATTTGTAGAAACCAAAAGAAAATGGTGGTACTGTTTGTGTGCATTCTGAGCATGTGTATCTGTGTGAGGGTGCCAGATCCCCAGTAACAGGAGTTACAGCTGTGAGATGCCTTGTTGATGCTGGGAATTGAACCTGGGTCCTCTGAAAGAGCAGTCAGTACTCTTAACTGCTGAGCCTTCTCTCCAGCCCAACAATTTTATTATTTAAATATATCCGTACAAAAAGCAAGAATTAGAAATAACTTCTATGTGTCCATGTGCGTATGCATGTCTGTGAATATCCCGCACATAATTTTTTCTTCATTCTTCTCTCATACAGTATATCCCAATCACAGCCTTCCCTTCCTCCACACCTCCACTCTTTCCCAGATCCACTCATTGCTCCTCTGTTTCCCATTAGAATATAGCAGGCTTTCCAGGGACATCAAGTGAGCACGGCATAATAAGATGCAGTAAGACTAAACACATAACCTCATTATTAAGGATGGACAAAGCAACCCAGTATGAGGAAAAGGGTCCCAAAGGCAGGCAAAAGAGTCAGAGATATCTCTCCCCCATTGTTAGGAGTCCCACAAAACCCCAGTATAAGCTGGGTGGTAGTGGTGCATATCCAGCACTTGGGAGGTGGAAGCAGGTGATCTCTGTGAGCTCAAGGCCAGTGTGATCTACATACAGAGTGAGTTCCAGAATAGCCAGTGCTACACAGAGAAATCTTACCTCAAAAAAAAAAAAAAAAAAGCTAAATAAGCACAACATAGACAAAGGACCTAGCATAGACCCATGCAGACTCTGTGATTGTCACTTCAGTTTGTGGGCCCCTATGAGCCTGCTTATTCTTGTGGTGTCCTCTACCCCTCTGGCTCCTACAGTCTTTCCTCTCTCTCTTCTGCAGGGTTCCCCAAGCTCTGCCTAATGTTTGTCTGTGGGTCTCTGCATCTGTTCCGCTTAACTGCTAGAGGAAGCCTCTCTGATGATAATTGGGCTAGGCACCCATCTATGAGTTGTAAGCAGAGACAAAACTTTGATTTCCCAATTGCCCAGACCTGAATAATCACACAGAAACTATATTAATCACAACATTGTTTGATCAATGGCTCAGGCATATTCCTAGCTAGCTCTTACATCTTAAGTTAATCCATTTCTATTAATCTATGTATCATCACAAGGCTATGGTTTACTGGTAATGATCTGGCATCTTTCTCCTTTGGCAGCTACATGGCTTTTCTTTCAGTTGCACCTATTCTCTCTCTCTGTCTCTGTTCAGATTTCCCTCCTGGCTTTACTCTGCTAAGCCATTGGCCAAAAAAGCTTTATTCATTAACCAGTAAAGGCAACACATATACAGAAGGACATCCCATGTCATACCCCTTTTTCTGTCCAAATTAAAAAAAAGGTTTTAACTTTAACATAATAAAATTACATATAACAAAATAGTTATCAATCAAGAATCATAATTGCAATATTTAGTTCATTTATATTTGGCAAATTAAGGAAAATATTTTATCATCTATCCTATCTTTCTGAGTCTAAAGTTTTATACCTAACTTGTCTTTTATCATAACTAAGGAAATCTATAATTATAACTGTCTGTCTTCCACTCCATTAAAGAACCCGGAAGGAGATAATATTACCTAAAAAAACAGGAAGTGCATTATAAGCAACTTCCAAAGTTCTAGAAGTGACAGAGAGATCTCGCTGCCTGAACAGTCATGCAAAGTTCTTTTGTAATGTTGGAGCATCCATCTTCAAGCTATAGACTTATAATATCTGACAGACTTCTCAGTGAAGCAGGAAACTTGAAAATCTGTTCTGCCTTGAACTGACAAAGTTCATGAGTTGCTTTCTTTTGTGTCCTGCAGAATTTCTGGCAGTTTCTTTCTTGAAACAAGAATGCTGAAGGACCATTCCATCTTGTAGGTCCTGCATGTCCAGACCCTCCCTGTGTATTTTCCATCTTTTTATGGCCCATGATGATTTTTTGTTTTTCTTTTTTCTTTAAGAACCTCAGCTTAATATTCTTAAATTATTTTTTATCTATGACTCTGTCTAAATTTTATCCTCTCTGTATGAAGCCCATGCACCTTTATTAAACTTACTTTGGCCCGTTAGAGGCCCTTTTTTGTCTGAATCTGTCTTGACTATGAATGTAATCCTATTCTGAGCAGGAACACTTTTTAAAAACGCTAAGCAAGTGTGGCTAGGACTAATACTGCAGCTTTGCCTGTTTGCTGTCCTGTGCAGCATGGCAGAGGTATGTTTACCACTTTTGCAAGCCATGGTCACCACTCCAGCTCCAGGGATGCAGTGGAGTCTATGTTGCTATTAAGCAACTAGTAACATATTAATCACAAACCCCATTTAAGTGCAGGACCTCCTGAAGGAGCCAAAGCCATTTGTGCCACCAACATAAGCCAGGAAGCTCTCTTAAAGAAGTCATTGCTCAACCATGCAACTGTCAACCACATTCAGAGGGACTAGTTTGGTCCTATGCTTGTTCCTTCCCAGTCCAGCTGGAGTTGGCAAGCTCCCATTAGCCCAGATAGACTGTTTCAGTGGATGTACCCATCATGGTCTTGACCTCTTGGCTCATATTCTCATTCCTCCCACTATTCAACTGGACTTCGGGAGCTCAGTCCAGTGCTCCAGTTTGGGTCTCTGCCTCTGTTTCCATCAGCTGCTGGATGAAGGTTCTATGGTGATATTTACAATATTCATCAGTCTGACTACAGGGCAAGTCAAGATCAGGCCCCCTCTCCTCTATTGTTTGGGGTCTTAGTTGGGGTCATCCTTGTGAATTCCTAGGAATTTCTCTAGAGCCAGGTTTCTTGCTAACCCCATAATGGCTCCCTCAATCAAGATATCTCTTTCCTTGCTCTCATCTTTGTCCTCCCTCCGTCTTGACTATCCCATTTCCTCAAGTTCTCATCCCTTTTCCCTTCTGCCCTTCTCTTCCCCTTCCACCCTCCCTTCTCCCCCCACCCCCATACTCCCAGACGTGGGGGCCACTGGCAGTGGCACCAGGATTTATCCCTACTGCATGTACTGGCTTTTGGGGAACCTATTCTCTTTGGATGATGCCTTGCACAGCTATATATAGTAGGGAGAGCCTTGGACCTTCCCCAAAGCAATGTGCCTTCCCCTCTCTGAGGATTGAATGGAGGTGAGGTGGGAGGGTATGTGGAGGGAATGGGAAGAGGGGAAGGAGTTGGAACTTGGATTGGTATGTATAATGAAAAAAAGATAGTTTGTTTTATTTTTTAAAAAAAATTTAAAAAGTAGTCATGCCTCTGCTCACTGCCAGAAAACAGAGCTTATCTGAAAAACTGCAGCTACCAAGAAGCTGCAATTGACTCCTGTTTTTGTGGTTCTAGAAGAATTTTTGTTAAAGCTTTTTTAGGCTTTATATGGATGTGCATTGCCCCATGTTGAGTGCCATTATGTAAGTGGAGTTTGTGCTTTTGTATCCCAGCCTCACAGACCTGAATAATCACACAGAAACTATATTAATTACAGCACTGCTTGGACAATGGCTCAGACATATTGCTAGCTAGCTCTTTGATCTTAAATTAACCCATTTCTACAAATCTATGTATTGTCACAAGGCTGTAGCTTACTGGTAATGTTCTGGCATCTTTCTCCTTTGGCAGCTACATAGCATCTCCTTTGACTCTGCCTATTATCTCTCTTTCTATCTCTCTATCTATCTCTATCTCTGTTTAGATATTTTCCATCTGGTTTTACTTTGCTAAGCCATTGGCCAAAACAGCTTTATTCATTAACCAATAAAAGCAACACGTAATATACAAAAGGACATCCCATATCATCGAGTATAGCATAATATCATTAGGAATCAATTTATTGACTCCCCATCCTCCACCCCACACTTCTTTGGCCAGTGTTTGGTTCTACCCTAGGTTTCAAGGCCATCCAGCTTCTGGTTCCTGGCCATCTACACAGTGTGAGGCATGAGCTTCCTCTCCTGGTGTGGGCCTCAAGGTAGACCAGTCTAACGAGCTCTGAACTACCATTGCCCCAGCACATGCTGCAGCCACGACAGAAGGTTGAAGGTTTTCCCAGTCCCACCACTGGAACTCTTGCCTGCTGGCAATAGATGTTTGGTCAGCCTCCGCACCCACATTACTAGGAGTCCTTATTAGGGTCATGCTCATAGATTCCAGGGAGTTTCACTGTACTGAGTTTCCATATCTTCCCCCATATGCCCTGAAATTCCAGTCGTTTCTCTCCGTACTATCTACCTCTCTCCCTCTCTCCTCCACCTCGTTCCTCTTGTTCTTGTCTCCAGCTGCCTCCAGTCCACCCACATAATCTATTCTATCTCCCTTCTCAGGGAGATCTGTCCATCCTCCAGAGCACTCCTTGTTACTTAACGTCTCTGGGTCTGTGGATTGTAGCAATCCTGCTCATGATTTCTCTTCTCCCTGTGGATAATATTTCCCTCTGCATTACACAGTGTGCTGCTCACTGACTACCAGATAACACAGATTACTTACTTTAGAACATCCATTGAGAAAATTTATAATATAAAAGGTATACCAGTTGTTTCTAATCATTGACTGAGGGATTACCTATGATTTATGACACCATTCTTTTGTTTTGGTTTTTTAAGACAGGGTTTCTTTGTGTAGTCTTGGCTATCCTGGAACTTGCTCCATAGACCAGGCTTGCCTCAAACTCACAGAGATCCTCCTGTCCTCCTACTGAGTGCTGGGATTAAAGATGTGTGCCATCCTTGCCCGACATGATTCCATTCTTACCAATTTAAATTATATTTAACATGTATTAAACTACAAATTCTTGTGTTACAGAAGGTGTGCTTCTTGCTACCTTGGATTCTCATTTTTATGACCTTAAACTACTTACATTTTAAAAATTCTGTTCTGAGAAACAGCAGTATGTATCAGTTTATGTGTCTCTCTGGATACATTTAAATCTCATGATGTTAATGAATCTAGAATATTCAGGATTTAACTCTGGCCTTTCAATGGCAGAACTTCCATAGATAGTTTACTACAAACCTACAAATGTTTAAGAGAATGAGTCTTTTTAGAAATTGGGTAAGAACATATAATCTAAACATCTTTCATCATCTGAAGCTGAGGTCTCCTTCCTGCTGGTGGGTTTACACTTGTCTTCAATAAAGAGGTAGAGTGTGCAGTAAGGTATTGCTATGCATGTCTTGTGAATAAAGGTTTAATTTTGGGGTGGAAGTATTTGTTGTTGTTTAAAGCATCATTGTTTCCAAATTTTGTTTCTATATTCATCTCCCTTGATTAAGTAGCAACTATAAACTCAAGGATTGGCACTAACTGGGAAAAGCTAAAGGAGTTTCAGCATCAGTCCCTCTGACTTCAGCTCCAGGGGAAGCTCATCTGACATTGTTATAATGGCATCTTTCACAGTTCCCTTCCTCCGGCGAGCAGCAGACCTGTAGACTGTTGGAAACAGTGCTGGCAACTCTGTTATGGTATTCAGTACATTCCTGCCTTTTGTTTTGAAATGTTTCTGCACATAAATTTTAAATTAAAAATATTAACACATTTCTTAGCATGAAAATAGTGTCAGAAACTCATCTTAAGCCACCAGTTTAAAAGCAAGAATTCTGCGTGTTAAACATAGAAAATAATTTGTAAAGAAATGTTTAAAATTACTTATTAGAAGGCAGTGTCTGGGCCAAAAAAATGGCTTAGTGGATAAGAGTGCTTGGTCTGTGAGCATGAGGGCCTGGGTTCAAATCCCCAGCACCCATGTGGAAGAGCTGGACATGGCTGCTTGTAGCAGAGATGGGGGGGGCACCAGCTCACAAAGAAAATGACACAGAGACTTATATTAGTTATGAAAGTTGATAGCCTAGACTTGTTTCTAACTAACTCATAACTAATTAGTCCCTGACTATTCATTCATTTTCTATCTCATGGCTTTATTACCTTATCTTCATATTACCCATCCTGGTTTCTCTGTCTCCTGGCATCTCCTACCCTTCTTCCCAGCATCTCTGTGCCTGGAAATCCTGCCTAACTATTGACCATTCAACTTTTTATCAAACCAATCACAGTGACACATCTTCACACAGTGTAGAAGAATATTCTCTAACAACTGCTCATCTCTGTAACCCCAAGCATAGGGTGAGGCTGGATCTCAAGAGTGAGCTTCGTTGAAACAGCCAGCCTGCATGTCAGGGAGCAGCCTCACCTCAAGTAATGTGGAGAGTAATAGAAGAACACAGTTGAAGGCCTGCCCTGGTGTGTGCATGTGCACAGGTGTAGGCCTACATACACACATCAAAAACGGACCCCCACATTCTTACCCTCCTCTATAGCTAAAAACATATGACTTTATGAAAGCCAACTGAAATTTACTGGGACAGAATAATTTAATACAGTTCTCAGCAAATGAAAATGCTCTCTGAGAAGACCTTAGGATGGCAGGTTCTTCTGTGATGTCAGAGTGGAGGTGGAGGAGCTAGAGGAACAGTTAGCTGCAATGCCAAATGGCCAGTTTACTCTTTGTGAGACCCTGTTCCTTTCAACAAAACAGAGATAGTAATAAGCTAAATCCTAAGGTACTGCTCAGTACTAAACAAAATTTTATATGTGTGCATATGCTCACATGTGTGGCATCATATACATTTAATCTAAACGTATAGCCCTGTATTTTAACATGTACCAAGTGCTTTATAGATATTGGGTGTCACTTTATTGTGTAACATGTAGCTTATAAATGCATTATCTTCTCTATCAGAGGTTTCCTGATTTAAAATTATAATTAAGGACTTTTGTACACAAAACATTTAAGAAGTCAGCTTACTACAAATTGGGAACAGTGTTGTATAAGTTAGTAAAGCCATTCTGCCATCTCATTCTTCCCTTTTGAGAGAGAAAGAGAAAAAAATGGATTCCTCATAAATGTATTCCATCACTATAGCAGCCTATAAAGTTTTATCTTAATAAGATTGATGGGAAGTAAATACAAAACCAATTTATAGTATTATTTTTAGTAGATTTATTGGTTGTTTTTATTAATGTAATTTGTGTTCAAGTTATTATTAACATACAGTCTACTTTTAGTAAAGGAATACTTTTCTTTTTCCTCATTTAGTTAAGAGCCCTAACTAGCATAAGATAATATCTGGATGTAAGCATTCCAAACTTTTTTCCTTGAGACAGGGTCTCACTGTGTTGTTCTTGGTGGCCTGGAACCTGCTGTATAGACTAGGGTGGCCTTGAACACACAGAGATCCATTTGTTCTGCCTCCCAAGTGCTCAGATTAAAGGTGTGTGCCACCATACCCAGCTTTCAAAACAGCTTTAGTATATATACCTTTGTCAACTCTGTGGCCACGTCTGCATATGACAACTATAAAAAGAGGTCATTTGATTCATATGTGCTTTCCTGTAAATATTGTAACAAAATGTTTATTTGTGGATTTTACATAGGATCTGACTAGTGTATGAAAGACATTCAGCTTGAAAAACCTTTTCTTAGTCCACTTATATTGGTAAACAGTGATCAATTCTGATTTTACATGGGCTACAAAGGACACCAAACCTGATTTTATCTTTATTGGCCTTATACTGAAAACTAAATTTGAGGAAAGGCTAATAATAATCATTCACTAACTTTTGATTTCTAACTGAAATATGCTCTGATATAATTAATTTCTAAGTAATTAGCCTAATACAAGAGGATCTTGAAACAGATGAGAGGAGATTGATTGTCTTGATGGTATATTAATACAATAGCTATTTATTAGTCAGCCCTTTTAATTTTAAATTGCAGGAGTGTACAATAACTATTTTGTTGCAGAACAGCTGTTTGAAGGCACTGAAGAATCCTGAAGCACTTAAAATGATAGGTTATTATTAAGTTATGCTATTTGTTTCTTTTGTTTGTTGTTTGTTTTGTTTTGTTTTTGAGACAGCATTTCTCTGGCTGTCCTGGAACTCCCTCTGTAGACCAGGCAAGCCTTGAACCCAGATTCAGCTACCTTTGCCTCCCAAGTGCCGGGATTAAAGAAGTGCGCCACCACTGCCTGGTCCCATTTGTTTCTTTATTGGTAGTATTACTTAGATTAGAAGTTCCTATTTTAATTGTCTGGATAATAGATAATTAATTTGATAATGTTAATTTGCTTGGGAAATTATTACTCTTTTCTGTTTTTCAATGAACAACATAGATAAGCTTCCAAAGTAGATAGGGAGAAAAGTATAATGGAAATCACAGAATCTGATGAAGGCAGAGTTTAGGGACGATGTTATGAGGAAATGAGTTACAACTTTAAGACATGACACCGTTGAGGACGGTCATAAGGTCTGCTCTGTAGTGAGAAGAAATTTTAATAGTTTTTTATCCTTATTTTCAGTAAGAGTTACCAAAGCCTTGACCAGCTATCAGCAGAAGTTAGCCTTTCCCAGGCCTCGCTGGATCCCAGCCACTCACAAGACGGAGATGGGAAACAGGACTCACTGAATTTCGTTGGTGAAGGTAAGTGTGCTGGCTAGTTTTAAGTCAACCTGATACAAGCTAAAGTCATTCGAGTTTTAACTCAACTTGACCCAAGCTAAAGTCATTTGAGAGGTAAGAATTGCAATTAAGAAAATGCCTCCATAAACTTAAGGTGTAGGCAGGCCCATAGGGCGTTTTCTTAATTGGTGATTGATGCAGGAGGGCCCAACCTATGGAGGGTGGTGCCATACCTAGGCTGCTGATGGTCCTGGGTTCTGTAAGATGGGCTGTACAAGCCGTGGGGAAGCAAGCCAATAAGCAGCAACCCTCCCTGGCCTCTGCTTCAGCTCCTATCTCCAGGATCCTGCCCTGTTTTGAGTTCCTGCCCAGACTTCCTTCAGTGAGGAACTAGGATGTGGAAGTGTCTCCTCCCAACTTGCCTTTGGTCATGGTGTTTCATGCTGCAATAGTCGCCCTAACTAAGACAGATGGAAATGACTTTGGTATTTGTGAGATTAACATATCTGGTCTCTTGAGAACAAAGTGTTCTTCGGTAGCCCACACCAGCCTTAAACTTAGAATCTTTTTGACTCTGCCTCCCATGTCTGGGATTTACAAATATGTCTCAAACATGCATATATGCAAATCATTAAATATAGTTAAAATGTATTTATTCTTAATTAATAAATTGTGCTCATTGACAATTTCATACATGTTTTAATACATTTTGGTTGTCCCTTCAGCCTCTCATTCCCCTCTCGTACCTGCAGACCCCTCCTCTTCCTTACAAATATTTTTCTCATATTCATTACTATTGTTTTGTGTCTCACAAAGTTTAAGTAGGGCTGTCTGTGTGACCCTGTGAGTATAACTATCCACCAGAGCCCCGTGTGCTCACCAGGCTCTTTACACTGGAAGCTATGGCCCCTGCTCTTCTCCCTGAATCCATTATGTTGCCAGAGACCAGCAGTAAGTGGTAGGGCCCTGTGAGCCCTTTCCATGGCTGACAGCGCGGGTCCCACCTTGTGTGGGCACATTTGCTCAGGGTCGCTCACAGGGTTGCTGTGACCGTGTTGTGACTAGAAGTTGGCATTTCACAGGCCTGCTCAGTACCTTCTGGTTCTTACGTACTGCCTGCTCCCCCTTCTGCAAATGTCACTTGACCTGACGTGGTATAAACGTCTTAGGGCTGAGCCCTTAATTGTTTTTTATTCTCAACGTCTTGCACAGCCGTAGATCTCTGCATCACTTCCACTCATCGCGAGGAGAGTTGCTGTCATTAAGCCTGAGAATAGCCTTTGTCTAGTCTGTCCTGAGTAAAAAAAAATTGCTTTTTGCTTTTCGAGACAGAGTTTCTCTGTGTAACAGCTCTGGCTGTCCTGGGACTTGCTTTGTAGACCAGGCTGGCCTCGGAGCTCATAAAGACCTGCCTCCCTCTCCTCCTAAGTGATGGAATTGAAGGCCTGCATCACCACTGCCTGGCTTATCTTTTAAAAAAATTAACTGTGTATTTATTTATTTTGTTAAATTTACTTCTAAGTATTCCATTCCTTTGGATTATATTATAAAGCAAATCACTTTTCTCAATTTCTTTTTTTCAGACTTTTTAATTGCTTCTTTTAGATTTTAAGCATACATTTTTAATTGATCTTTCCCCCTGTCTACCTGTAAAAAATAATAAAAGTGACTTTGGTCGTTCATAATATTCTCAGAATATTTTATTTTATTTATCCATTTATGTATTGTGTATGTATGTACACGTGTAGTTAGTTAGTTAGTTAGTTAGTTTTTCGAGATAGGGTTTCTCTGTGTAATCCTAGCTGTCCTAGAACTCAGGCTGACCCCAAACTCACAGAGATCTGCCTTCCTCTGCCTTCCGAGTGGGATTAAAGGCGTGGACTACCATCACCCGGCTTTTAGTTTATTTTTAAGACAGGATTTCACATTTGTCAGGCTGCTGAGAACCTTCCATGTCACTAAGGCTAGGGATGAATGCTTAATGTAGAACTTCTTCATGGTCAACTTTTCATTGGGGATTTTTAATGGAAAGTGAGAACTAACTCCTGAAAGTTGTCGTTTCATACGCTCTTTGGCACATATACATAAGAAATTTAAAAATATATAATATGTATTTTTATAAATACATATAAAATACATTTATTTAAATATTTATAATTGAAATTTACATGTAATACATAATATAATATATGGTTTAATTTATATATAACATAAAATTATATAATTAAAACATGTATATGTGTGTGTGTGTATGTAATTAAAAACTTAGCCCCCAATGCATGTAAAGTGAGCATTGTCTGATCAGGATAGTTTGGTTCTAATGCCCTTCCTCCCCACCCCCGAGACAGGGTTTCTCTGTGTAGTCGCAGCTGTCCTGGAACTCACTCTGTAGACCAGGCAGCCTTGAACTCACAGAGATCCGCCTGCCTCTGCCTCCTGAGTGCTGGGATTAAAGGCGTGCGCTACACCCTCCCGGCTGTGCCCTTCTTAATGTATATATGGCCTTCCCAAATCTCTATGGCTTGGCCACAGTTAGTGTTGTTTAGCTGACGATTCTTCTTCCTTTACTGGATGACTGAGTGTGAATATATTGTCAAAAACAGAGGGGGAGGCATGTGAGGTAGAGGATCTGTGAGTTTGAGTCCAGCCTGGTCCACGTAGTGAGATCCGGGACAGCCAGGGTGGCCTAAAGAGATCTGTCTCAGGAAGCAAGTAAACAAAAGACGAGCGTCCCATGTTTGCTCTAGAATGCATCATCTCGAACATCTATACCAAGAAGTCTTAAGAGAAGCTCAAATACACTAATGTTTTTAAAGGTGAAATTAAAAACTGCAGAAAGGTGAAGTATTTTTAGCCACGTGGATACGTCTTCAGGCCCTCAAAAGCTGTGGGAGTTTTCATGGTTTTATCATCTCGCTGTGTGATTCATGGAGGCTGTTACATTTATGTGATTTTTGTCTTAACTTCCAGGTAAAGAAGATACCCCCTCACTGCTTGGTCTCTGTGGGTCACTAACATCCGTGGCGAGCTACAAGTCCCTAACGAGTCTAAAATCCAATGACTGCCTTGCGAGCCCCGCAGCCGAGATGGCGAGCCCAGGCCTGACTCCATCCTGAAAGACTACACAAAAGCCCAAAGTTTCTGATTGTAAATAATTCGGTTTCCATAAGTTTGGCTGCTTGGGGAGATCTTTGAGATTTTATATTATTCTGGTACATGTGTGGCATTCTGATGTTTGGGGATTTCAGCCCAGCCTGTGTAAAGTCTGAGGGAAAAGCATGGTAGACCTGCTGTTTTTCTTTTTAAAACCTTACATGTGTCATTGAAGATGTTTAAAATTGAATAGGCTTTAAAGAATCAAAGATTGTTTGAATCGATTGTAAACTGTACAAAGTTATTACTCAACTGATTTTTATAAATTTGTTTAAATGCTTCTTAGTGTGCAGAAGTTGAGCTCGGGTTTTATTCGAGACTTAAAAAGAGTGTTTTCTTTCACTCCTTTATTTGGTGGTTAAATTCGCACAGAAGAAAACTGACAATTTCATTAAGTATTTCCTAAGTTCCAGTGTCCCCGTGATACGTCTGTACCGGAGGAATCGCTCAGCCACAGCGGCACAGTGGCTCTGTTGGTGTTTCTGTTATCATTTATCATGTGCTAACAACTTTTAGCATTTCATAAATTTTGTAGATATGTACCTTTTTAGGCATTTGCTGACTTAGGAAAAGCATTTTATATCTAAGAAAACAAATCCATTTCTTAGACTTACTCTCTCAGGATTTTCTTTTGAAATTACCGATTTTTAAATGTGATCAGGTGTGCCTGAGAAGTTGGAAACACTCCAAAATAGAGAACAAATGCTGGAAAGGTGTTACTCACATCACAACTTTCGAGTTTAAGGATTAGAGAGTCTTTTAAATAAAGAGCTCACGCGTGCCCAGCATACCTGACTGTGATTGTATGTCAGAGCTACACGGCTGTCTGCCCCGTGTGCAACAGTGAATTGTATTGTGGATGTTTCGCACCATTTACCATTATACCACGACCTCATTCTTAAACTGGTCTTAGTGTTTAAAAAGTCTGTACATCTGTGGGAAAGTTTTTTTTTTACAGCCGTGTTTCCAAATCTGCAGTTTTTGAAACAGCTACACGTGTCCCTAAAAGTTTCAGCATACTGAAAATGAATGAAGTATATTTTCTATAGTGCGTGAGATGAAGAAAACAGTGTGCCAAAGAAGTTTTCTATGTTGTTTACAAGAAGTCACAATCCTTACTGGGGACTTCACGTGGTGTTTCTGTTTGTTGATTTTTACATTTAAACCTAGCAGCTGTGATGTATAGGGAGCGGTTCCTCCTAGAAAGCTGTCTGAGGAGAGCTGAACTCACACTGCCGTTCCTTGTGTCCAAAGCGTAGGCAGTCCTCGGAAATGCTCGGTGCTTGGTCTCCTGTTGTAAAGTAATTAATAGTGTGTGACCAGTCCTGCAGCAGGGCAGTACAGACAGGCATTTCCGGGGCAAAGGAGGCCTGGAAGCTCATAACAGACTTCATATCGGATGTATCAGAATACACCAAGACTTTTCTTCCTAAAGCTGAAGGCTTTACTACTTGTACAAATGCATACATTCTTTAAAAATGTACACTGCATTAAGACAGGCAGGCCGTAGTGGTGCACTTGGGAGGCAGAGGCAGGCAGCTCTCTAAAAGTTCAAGGCCAGCCGGCCTACAGAGCTAGCTTCCAGGACAACCCGGGCTGTTACACAGAGAAACCCTGTCAAAAAAAAAAAGTAGTGTCCAAAGATGCTTTTAATTATTGTGAGGAAGAACAAAAGAAGACCACGGGGCCTGAGGGAGGGTACATGAGGAAACAGACGGTCAGGAAAACTTTGGGGATCTTAGGCTGGCCATGGACACACCTCTACCTTCCTAAGAACTATCTGAATGTTTAATGCTTTATCATCATGACTGCTCTCACCTGACATTTATGATTCTTTCATATATTAAAACCTTGTTAAGATCTTTTCATACATTTTTTACAAAGTAGAAGGGAATATAAGATTCCCTAACTGGTACACTTTCTCAGATTTGTCTGACAGAAACACTAGCTTGTGCAGGTAGCCCAGGTCACCCTGCTGCACACTGCAGGCTGACACCTGACACCTGAGGATGCCTCCATGCCCGGAGCCCTTGTCTCAGATCCGTCCGCTGCTATGGCATCCAGGTTTCTGCAGTTCACGTCAAGCTAGGGCAGCTTATAAATGTTTGCATGAATAAGCAGCGTGTGTCTCATTCCTTCATTTTCAGAACCCCGCAAAGAGTGCCGGGTTATGTCTACCCTTCCGTGTGTGTTTTCAGTGGTAGTCTTCATTTCCAGAACCCTGCGGAGAATGCTGGGTTATGTCTATCTTTCCATGTCTATTTCGTTGCCTTGATGTACTATATTTGCTGCATGTATATTAAAGGTTTTTAATAATACAGTAATGGTCTTGTTCCTTGACGAAAAGAATTACACGTTTCAAGTGTTCGCTAACTTCTATTTCATCAAATATTGGGAACAGTGGGGATTAATTATACCCAAAATATTAATGAATGTGATCTGAAGAAATCCTTTTATTCAAGCCGAATTACTTTAAAAAATACTCTTTATAGAGCACATGGCATTTTGAGAATTGTTGACTACATGTAGGACAGTGGTCCCAGGTACTAAATGAAGATAAATTCCTATCTCTTAGTGATGTCACAACTCCTCCAATCGACAGAAAGTCTGGCATACTCTAAATTTATCAAGCACCGCACGCCTTTAATCCCAGCACTCGGGAGGCAGAGGCAGGCGGATCTCTGTGAGTTCGAGACCAGCCTGGTCTACCAAGGGAGTTCCAGGACAGGC
>NC_022025.1:484162-486853 GCF_000317375.1 Microtus ochrogaster
AAAAAAAAAAAAAAAAAACTTAAATTTATCAAGCACCAAAGGATAGGGAAAAGATAAAGTTAAATCAATTAGTGGTTTACAGGCAACCTCCCCACCCAAAAAATTATAGTCATCTTCCTGAAATCACGCTGATATGTCATCTTGTGGCCATGTGATGTAACTACA
Source organism: Microtus ochrogaster (assembly GCF_000317375.1). NCBI lineage: Eukaryota > Metazoa > Chordata > Mammalia > Rodentia > Cricetidae > Microtus > Microtus ochrogaster. Next base: position 484,328 of record NC_022025.1, read on the forward strand.
ATTTGGATTTGGCTGCACTAGTAAGGTTAAAATTCACTTACTGTAGGACAAATTTGTTTTTTATCCCCCTTAAGGGTGCTTCTTGGAACTTTCCACAAGTATCAGGACATTGCCCATTGTAGCTGGGCCCTAATGTCTTCCTTGGGGGAGGGGGTGAGAAGGCGTGACATCAGCGACACAGACATTGGGATACAGCAGGAAGAACCTTATATACCCTCCCAGCACCCAGGCCTTCTGATCCGCTGACATTGTGTGGTCACCCCTCATTGGCTAGGTACGCTCAGCACCTCTGACAGCACCAGGCAGTCCTCTTGGCCTGGGAGGCCTTAACTTCCTACAGCCTGTGATATATAATGCACTTGTAGTGACGAGGCAAGCAGGCCTGCTTTTCGTCCTGCTCTGCTCCCACATGGCTAGCTTAGTCCCAGAATAATTACACGGAAACTGTATTCATTTGAACACTGCCTGGCCCATTATTTCTATCCTCTTACTGGCTAACTCTCACATCTTGATTAACCCATTTCTAATAATCTGTGTAGCACCACAAAGTGGAGGCTTAATGGGAAGATTCTAACCACCGTCTGTCTTGGGTAGGAGAAGCATGGCGTCTGCCTCACTGCCTTCTTTCCAGCATTCTGTTCTGTCTACTCTGTCCACATAATTTTCTGCCCTACTAAAAGGCCAAGGCAGTGTATTTATTAACCAATGAAAGTAACACATAGACAGATGACCCTCCTACATCATGGACTCAGGAATTCCTACCAAAGAATCCCTTCTCATCACAGTACAGATCATTTACATATCTACATGAGTGTACTTCCTGACTCCCCCACACACCCCTGTGTGTTGTAACAATGTTTTTTTTCTGACAAACTTTGGCCTAAATTATGTTTAATTTCTTTTTCTTGTACCAGGCTCCAGGCAGTGAACCTCAGACTCTAATAACATGCTTCAGCAAGCTGGCAAATTGTTCTTTGTATAATATGAATTATAAATCAAATGCGGTAATCACAGTGGAAAGCTGTGTCACCAGTACGTTAAAACCAGTAGATTACAGAGAACCTCTGTCTCAAAAAACCCAGTAGATTAAAAGGTTAAATGTCATATATTTGTTATATGTGATAGTTTCATTATGACAATGATCTGTACGTTTTAATATTGCTCTCCTGCAATATTCTTTCTAAAATGATTGATGTTTTCTGAAGCTATTTTGGATTTATTTTCACCAATTAGATTGGTCTACAGTTTTCTTTTTCATTGTATCTTTATGCAGCTTTGGTGTCTAAAATGGTCATCCCTTTCTTTTAGATTTTCCCAATTTAGCAGACTATATATATATATATATATATATATATATACACACATATACACACATATATACACACATATATATACACACATATATACACACACATATATGTATACATATATATAAGAATATAAGAATAACTAACTCTTACTCCCTCTGAGATGAGACTTTGCACCAACAAGGTGAATGGTGGGTGAGAGCTATTTAGCCAGCCCCATCCATGTCCATGGTTAGCACAGCATGGCCAGGAGGTGTCAGCCTTGCCTGTCATCATTCCCTGCAGACTGCATGCCTGGGAGGCTCCAGCCCCGCACACTTCCCTGGTGAACACAGCACACTCGGAAGGCTCTGATCCAGTGTCCTGGTGAGATCAATGGACCTGTGAAGCTCAGCTCTGCTCACTGGCTCAATAGGGTAAGTGTGCACTTACACAGACTTCAGTCCCCACCCCACTCGGGGCACCCTGCTGAGTGAGCACAGCTTGCCTGTCGCTCTGGTAAAGTCAGTGCCTACCTGAGGTTTTAGCCCCGTGCATCCCACCCCATGGTGGTCACCTGGTACCCTGTATGTAACACGAATATTTGCTCTCTGACAACATGAGTGAGTTAAAATAAATAAATAAATCCAACAAAGAGCCTTACTCCAAATGAGCAAAAGCACAAATAACATGAAAACTAAGGCCCCTTAACACCTCCAGAACTTCAGGTCCATAGCAATGGCTTCCAGGGAAGCGATTAGATGCAATTCTAGAAAACGAACTTAAAAAGACTGGAAGAATGCTCAAAGAACTCAAAGACAAAAGTACACTCTTGAAAGAATTCCAAGAGCTGAAGGCATAGGAAAGAACTCAGTGAGGAGATGGAAGTAGCAGAGATAAACCAAACTGGTCACGGGAAATGGTAAAGACTCAATCAAATAAAAAATCCTGTGGGCAGCCTCACCAGTGCTACAGATCACGGAGGGGCTAGAATTCCTGAGCTCAAAGACAAGGTAGAGAAACTGGGACATTCCAACAGGTCAAAAACATTAAACAACACAGCAAAAATATCAAATCTAAGATCATGGATATTAAAAAGTGTGAAGAATTTTAGTTGCTGAGGAATCCCATCTGGACGGGTGAGTCTGTGCTATCCAGGGGCGGATTGTCCCGGAAGAGAGCACAAACCCCCCTCCCCCAGCTCCTGCTGCAGGGCTGTCTTTCTTTTGCACGACCCAGC
>NC_022025.1:494119-499623 GCF_000317375.1 Microtus ochrogaster
TGGGAGGGGGGAGAGTGGGAGGAGTGGGAGGCTGGGAGGAGGCGGAAAATTTTTTTTTTCTTTCTTAATAAAAAAAAAAGAAAAAAAAAGTGTGAAGAATTTCCTTACAAAAGCTGAAAACCATTTTCAATGAACACATAGCAGAAAATTTCCTTCACTTGGGCAAAGGGATGCTTCTGCAAACACAGGAGGTACTTAGAAGACCAATTAGACGATCCCAGACAAGAATTTCTGTAATTAAAATTAGAACAAAGAAAATATACTGATGGAAATTTAAGAAAACACAAAATATATTGAAAGTAGGAAGAAATAATCACCAAGCCACGTGTGAAGATAGGACCCTTCAGGACAGATGTATGAAGACAGGACCTTCAAGATGACATCTTAACAGAGATTTTCAATGCCGGATCTTGGGATGATGTCTTTCAAGTTTTAAAGAAAACAACTGCATACCTCATCTACACCAGCAAAGCTATCAGTCGCAGTTGAAAGAGAAGGGAACCTTCCATGACAGAAACAGGCTGCAGGAATTAACTAAACCTGCTCTGTAAAAGATACCTGAAGGAATTCTTCAGACTAAATAGAAAGGCAAACATGCCCACCAGGCCCTGTAAACCATTTGAGATAAATGTTAAGCAAGAGAGGAATAAGAAACACCAAATTCTAGAAAATCAACAAGATGACGGAACATAAATATACATCACTGGACAATCATTCTAAACTAAGGGTCTCAATCCCAACACCAAAAAGAAACAGATCAATAGAGAGTATTAAAATGCAAGACCCATCCTGTTTGGTTTTTGTCTTTGAGAACCTTACTTCATCTTAAAAGACAGCTAGGACAGATGCTACCCTAGGGGACAGGATAGAAGGATGTATTAGAAGCAAATGGGAGCAGGAGTCAAACGGGAATCACTTTTAATATCTAACAAAATAGACTTCAAACCAAATCTACTCAGAAGAGATAAAGACGGCCACTTATTGATTAAGCAATCCACCAAGAAGACATTACAATCCTAAACACAGATATCAAGTGTGGGTCTAATTTCAAAAAACAGACTCTCGTAACGGTAAAGTCAATAGCAGAAGATTGGGATCGCCCATTCTAATCTACTGATGGATCATTCGGGCCAAAGGAAAACAGAACATATGAATTAAACGAGCTCATAGAGCAGATGGGTTTAACACACACCTACCTAGCATCCCACCTGAACACTGCAGCGTTCACAGTTCCCCAGGAGCCCATAGAACTCTATCTAAAATGCACCATCTATGAGGACAGAAAGTGCGTCTTAAATACAGGGAAACTGAAAAAGCTCCTAAATTCTATCTGTCCACAATGGACTGAGAAAGCCGCAAATCAGCAGCAAGAGGAAGTACAGAACAGTCGCAAACTCATGGAGACTGGACACCGCTGAATGATGGACTGGTCAATGATGGGGAGATCAGAAAAACCAGAAGTTCCTAAAAAAAGAAGAAAATGAAAATACAACAACAAAAACCTTAATGACATACCCTAGGGACTTGGAAAAAACAGAAAGACTGAACTAAAAATCAGGTCGAAATAAATAACTAAATCAGAGCAGAAGTAATAAAATGGAAATGAAAAATACCCAGAATTAATGAAACAAGGTACTTGTTTGATAAGTTAAAAAAGATTAACTAAATTTGCCAAAAGCATGAAAGAAGACCTAGATTAATAAAATTAGAGATGAAAAGACAGCCATTATGATAGATACAAATGAAATTTAGAAATTATAGAAATCTTAGAATACATATTATATATGTGTGTATATATATGTGTATATATATGTGTGTGTATATATATGTGTGTGTATATTCTGGAGAAAACTAGACTCAAGCCGCCCCAAACATTTCCAGTGCGGTATGTTACAGACAGGTCTTCAGTGTCCCCGTCTTCACCTCAGCTGCACTCTCTCCACGGACTCCCAAAAAAAAATCCAAATCAGACAGCAGGCAACACAGCAGGCAGTCGAAAGTTGACTTTTAGCAAGCAGAAGCACAAACACACTCATTAGGGAAAATGTGGGCTGAACTGAGCAGCGGAGACCTTGCCCCTAGCAGGCATGTGACTTCATACTTTTCTTGGAAGTGTATTTTACACATAATTCCATCTGCTCTCAGTAGATGAAAAAGATGCAGTAGCATGATAGAGTTTTGCGTACCAGTAAAATTGATACTTTCACTAAAGAAAACTGTGTGCTCCCTGGAGAGAAAGTCTTGAAATTCTTAGATGTGGCCTAGCTAGCATGGACCACTATCACCTGTTGTTCATTGCATCCTGTTTTGGGGGCCCTAAGCTGGCTCCTCTGAACCTCACCGTCACCACCACCGTTTCTGTGTTGGCCCCCACCATTAATTTTATGCCATCCTATTTCAGTATCCCAAGAAGACACAATTACTGTTCCTTGTGTCCTGTCTGGGGAGAGAGGCTGTGGTCAGTCCCAACCATAGCAAACCTCCTGCCTACTAGTGATAGTTGCTACAGAACAGAAGGAAGAGTCATAGATGAAAACATTTTTAAAATATATTTACAACGCCTTTAATCCCAGCACTTGGGAGGCAGAGGCAGGCGGATCTCTGTGAGTTCGAGACCAGCCTGGTCTTACAGAGCTAGTGCCAGGACAGGCTCCAAAGCCACAGAGAAACCCTGTCTCAAAAAACCAAAAAAAAAACAAAAAAAACAAAAATATATTTACAAAAACAGCAGGTTATAAGTGTAGTAAGAAAATCTCTGCTGCAGGTTTTAGATTCTGTATGACAACATGCTTAATATTTGGTTGGTGCAAGCTAGTGGCATGTTAAACTAATACATTCTAAAGGTTTCACACAATAGTCAAAAGGATAAAACATGGACGAACAATTAATTACTGTGGCTCAAGCTAACCCAAGATCATTTGCTCTCGTACTAGTTAGAGGTTTGTTGTTGTTGTTGGTGGTGGTTTGTCATTTTTGTTTTTGTTGTTATTATCAACTTGATGCAAAACAGCATCAACCTGGGGAAAGGGTACCATCCGCCTGACCTGCAGGCCAGTAAGAGAGTGGGGTGGGGAGGCATATTCTAATGGCTGATGTGAGTGGTCCCAGCCTTCTGTGGGCAGTGCCACCCCTGAATAGGTGGTCCTGGGGTGTTCGGGAAAGCAGGCTGAGCAAGCCATGAGGAGTAGGTCAGTAAGCAGCCCCTTCCCGGATGATGCTTCAGCTCCTGCCTCCAGGTTCCTGCCCGTGCTTCCTTTCATGAGGGACAATGATTGTGAGGTGTAAGCCATATAAACCCCTTTCTTCCCGGGTTGCTTTTGGTCACAATGCTTGATCTCAGCAATAATAAGCAATCCAGAACAGCTCTGGGTCAGCCATATCCCAGCTCACCACAGTCACAAAGATCTAATAAGCTTTGGAATCTCTAACATAGGCATGGCTTTTTCTCCTGGTACCCATTACTGACTTTTTTTTGGCATATATATATGCCAACCACACTGTCGTAGATAATGACTCTTCTTTGGGAGTGGGTGATCTGTTCTGTGAGATCATTGTTTCTTAGGGATATTCATAAAGGTGTTCCTGAAATCCATGGTGTTTTCAGGTCCAGCGCAGTGAACCTTCAGACATCTCTGGAATCTGAACCAAGGAGTTGTAAAAGCTGAAAGCAAGATATATATATATATATATGTATATATATACATATATATATATATATATATATATATATATATCTCCTTTGTACAGAGAACTTGATCATGGTGGGGGCGGCATCCTGAGTCCTTTCAGCCAGTACTATGACTACATGTATGCACATGTTCTCACGTGTACACTGATGTGTAAACATGAACACATGATTGCATATCCATGCGAGGGCCCACTGCGTGTTTTATTAATTAATTTTCTCTCTGTTATAAAATGGCCAAGGTCATTGAGTGGAGAAAGAGTATTTGCGCTACAGTTTCAGAGGGTTAGACTCCATGACAGTGGAGTCAGGGTAGCAGCCAGTAGGCGTGGCCATGGGAGCAGCCACTGAGAATTCACCTCTTAAACCACACAAAGCAGAGAATGCAAACTAGAAATGACACTTTACATTCCCAGAACTTGCCCCCAGTGACACCTTTCCTCCAGCAAGGCCACACCCCCTAAACCTACCCAGTCTATGCCACCAAGTGAGGAACCAGTACTTCAGTGCCAGCAACCATAGGGGGGCATTTAGCATTCAAACTACCAAAGTTATCTTCCTTGATTACTTTCAACTTCATTGAGTTGGGTGCTTTTGAGCTTATCAGTTCTGGTTAGTCCAGCTAGAATTGTCTCTTCAAGGATCATTTGTTTGCCTTCCACGCACTTTGGTTACATACAGGCTCTGGTCCTCACAACTGTGTGCACACACCTTATCCACTGAACCATCCTCCTAAGCCCCCACTACTCATCTCTAGCTGGCGTATTAGAATGGTAGCCTAAAAACTTAGCCTAAGAGACTGATAGAGATGGAACCAGGGCTTTCGCCCTAAAACTGTGGGCATCTCAACTACACTGTCGTAGATAATGACTCTTCTTTGGGAGTGGGTGATCTGTTCTGTAAGATCATTGTTTCTTAGGGATATTCATAAAGGTGTTCCTGGAATCCGTCGCGTTTTCAGGTCCAGCGCAGTGAACCTTCAGACATCTTTGGAATCTGAACCAAGGCGTTGTAAAAGCTGAAAGCAAGCTAGCTAAAGGAGAGAGCCACAGAAGTGCCAGGCTTTGTTTCGCTTTTAGTTATCTTCTGGGCCCAAGTAAGGAGTCTGTGCCTTCTGAAAAAAACAGTGTCTGTGTACTACTGTATGTCGATATGGGAATTTGGGGCTACGGCTGAGAATGAAGGAAATTTCTCAGTGTAACCAGGGGCGTGGAAGACTCCAGGGCCAACAAAGCTGCCTTGAGTCAGTAGCGTTAGAGTTCTTGCCTCAAGACTGATATTTGCAGACCCAGAATGTGAATTTTAGAGACTTAAAGTGGGGTGAGTGAGGGAGCAAAACTTCATCTTGCAGGAAACATTCTGGCCAAGCACTACAATCACTGCGACCTTCCCAATCCAGCTAGGAGCTCAAGTGTCCTTATGCTCACAGATAGCATGAGAGACACCAGGAAGGTAAACACTCAGAGTTGTCTTCTCAAGAGAAAAGATGTGTCACCTGTTTTCCTCCCAGAAGGCTGGGTCTGGAAGTGGTTAATAGCCAAGGTGATCCTTGCACTGCCTGTAGGGCCAGGCCATATTAAGCTTCCACAACCAGGACTGGAGATACCAGTCTAGGTGACCCTTGCACGATCTGTACAGCTAGGGGCTCCCCTAAGGTCTCCCAACCAGGACTGGATGATCTCGATGCTACCTGTATGACTGATCACAGATAACATGAGTAGCCTATCTCTAGAACCCATCTTCATGTCAATGTAACTATGCCACCTGTATGAGTGATATCACAGATAACACGTGGAGCCCATCTCTAGACCCCATCTTC
>NC_022025.1:499793-502996 GCF_000317375.1 Microtus ochrogaster
AATGTAACTATGCCACCTGTATGAGTGATATCACAGATAACACGTGGAGCCCATCTCTAGACCCATCTTCTTGTCAATGTAACTATGCCACCTGTGCACACAGGGTCATGTTACATGAGGAAATTGTTTTTCAAATTTTACTATACTTAAAGATGCCTAAAATAACCTGCCTGGTGTCACACTCCAGTTGAATGACTACTGAGTATTGAATTGGATTTCCTTCTTGCTTCCACGAATCATTACTCTGCCAGCCCTGGTGTTTGCAGATGCCCCACACAGACCTAATGACATTCCTCTAGACACTCATATCCAATTTCCCCAGAATCACTTACTAAGAAAGGTGTCCTTTCTCCAGGTGTATACTTAAAACCTTTGTCAAAAAATCATTTATGTGCAACAGTAATGAATCAAAAGGTTGCATGTTAGTGCATGGGTTTATGCCTAGACTCAATACTTTGATTCCTTGGTATATGTGTCTTATGCAAATAACATGTTGCTTTGATTAGTATAGGTTTTGCAGTGGCTTTTATGTGGGGAGTATAACACCTCCAGTATAGGTACTTTTTGTTCAAAATGGCTTTGGTTGATGAGAGAGAAGCTACATGGTGTCCTGGCTCTTTCTCTTACTCTTTATTCCTGCCTGCCATGTGGGTTCTCTTTTGTTTGCTGTCTGCCTAGCCGAAGAAGCCAATCTGGCACCACCCCCACCATTCTTAAATTCTGCCCAGTGCTTTGGGCTATGCAGTCATAGACGGAGCTTTCTGATGAAGTCTCTCCTCCTGTCGAATTCCTTTCCTCAGGTATTTGACCATAGCTATGTACAGATAACTAAAACACAGTATTGGGTTTTTTCCCTAATCTAAGAGCATACGTTTCTTTTCATCTTTTTGTCTTCAAAATTGTCGTGAGCAGACCCCTTTCTAGCTAAATTTGCTCCTAGGAACCAGCGTGCACATGAATGTGAACACGCTTGCTGTATCGGGTTCTAGGCCAGGTAATTTGCCATTGGCATATAGGAATACTACGGTTTATTTTGCAGCCTGCAACTTTGTTGAATTCACTTCCTGGTTCTAATAGTTTAGGGTGGGTCTTTTGGTGTGAGAAATGAAGCATCTCTTCTAGTGTGGAAACTCTTCCTCTCGCCTGAATGTCGTGTCTAGACTTCTAGAGCACTAAGTGCCAGTGATGAAAGAGTGATTCTTCTCTTCTCAGGGAAATGCTTAAGGGAACAGAGGGAAGAGAACCTGTTTTTAAGCAAGACCAGGCCACAAGGGATAATGAAAAGAATGTGTCAATCTGAGGTGAAGTGGCATTGCTGGGCAGGTGTCATACATATATATATATATATATATATATATATATATATATATATATATATATATATATCCTTTCCTTTTTTATTTTTATTTTTATTTTTTTGGTGAGGGTAGATATAAGCTATTCGAGTCTGACCACTTTCACAAGTTTTAATCAAATCACTGTAAAATGTTAGCTGCTAAGAGTTACACTTTGCAGAAATAAAAAAAAAATAATGAAACAAATAAGTTTTTGTCACTCTAGGTTTTGATCCGTATTTCCAAGTGATTATCAGTAATCTCAAATTTGTAACTAAGGAGCTCTTTACTCAAGTCACCAGCCACATGTAAAATTCCAGATCATGCTAGGCTTCCATACAGTTCAAGACGAGCTTGACCCTCAGAGCCTCTCAAAAAGAAAGAAAAAATTAAATCTCAACAAATAAGCAGCTTTATCATTTATTCTTTATAACTGATAAAAACAACAAATTTGTAGCTTTTTTATAAATTTAATTATTTAATCATAAATGAAAACTTAAAAACTGCTTTTAGACATTATAAATTCTATTTTCCATGCTTTTAGACTTCTTTCCCACTTACACCTGTGCCAGAGACCCCTGGCTTCCTACCATCTGTCTCCCCTCTGACATACAAGCATGCTGGCCAATTTCCCACGCAGATACGCTGCTCAAGCCACATCAGCTAAATACCATGGCTACTGACTTGTCACTTTTTCTCTGCCTCAAGATTGGATTAGTTCTTCAAATTACCCATAATTCTTTCTGTAATGGTCTGTCCCTTTAAGAGACAAGCCACGCCCACTCCCTCTCTCACCCCCCATCTGCTGAGGCAAGCAGATCTTCCTTCTCTTCCAGCCTGAGTTTCTTCTTTTCTGTCTCTCTCCCAAAGAGGCAGCTTCTGCCCCTCCCCCCTTGTTCTCTTTCTCTGCTCTTCCCCCTTTCCCTTTTCCCTCCATAACCAACTTTCTCTGCATGGTGCGTCTGTCTCTCACCCGCTGACCAGCTCTCACCTACCACGCACCTCCCTGCCTGCCACTTGCTGCCCCTCGTGGCCTGCCGGCCCCTTGGGGAATAGCGCTGTTTTATTTCTACCATAACACTTGGTGTTCATGACTCGGCCAGGCTCTCCACGTGCCCTCCTGCCCACAGGCGGGCTGGCTGAGGACATGTGGAACGCTGGGCTCCGGAACCAGGTTTCTTTACAGCAGCTTTACATTCTGTCTGCCTGAACGCCGACCTCTACGCACACCAACGGCTTGGGTGGTGAGTTTTCCTCTTCCAGTCAGCCAACCCCAGCCTTCATGGTTGCAGTTGAGCTCTTTGCTGACATTCATCTCTGCTTGCTTCCCATAGCTAAAAATGTGATCGGATGACCTGGGGTAGTCCACCCGCACTAGCACTGTACACACAGAGCAGAGCGTTCGCTTTGGGGCCCAGGGTCCCTCGGATTTTTTTTTCTCTTCTTTTCTTTTGAACCACTTGTAAGTGGTCCTCACCATGACAGACCACTCAGAGCGGCCTCTAGCCTCTGGCTTCCAAGTCGCCTGGACCAAAGCCAGTCAGGTTTTAACACCTCACTTGTAGAGAGGAGACGTCCTCTATAAGCCTTGCAGTGTTCGTTGTTTTCATTTCTCCTGCTATGGAATAAGCCCTCAAACTATCAGCCACCTGCCTGTGAATGCTCTGCCAGTGTCCTGCGGGCTCTGCTTTCCTCAAACTGTCCTTGCCACTGCCACACTGGTCCCACGGAAACAAGACAGACAAGATTAGTCAGATCCGTGAGGCAGCTTGTGGTGTGGCGGTTCAGCGACAGAGAGGATCATGCCTCTAGGTCTCTCTTGTTATTATCTTTAAAACTCCAGTGGCTCAAAAAATGTGGCTTCCTTTT
>NC_022025.1:503195-527054 GCF_000317375.1 Microtus ochrogaster
AAACAAACAAAAAAAAAAAATGTGGCTTCTCCATACAGTATGTGATCACCACCATTTTGACTAAGGTCAGGTGACCTTACCTCTTTCTTAACTGAGGTCAGGTAACCAAGTCCCACCATCTTTACTAAGGTATTCCCTGCCTGGTCCCCCGGTGCTGACTCTGTTGCATGTGTGTTTTGTTCAGTGACATGCCCTGGGTATGGCCCACCAAAGCATCCACTTCGCCCAATTCCTGTTCACTCTGTGTGTGTGCACGCATACATGCAACTTAAATGCACCTATGTTTACTGTTAAATCCTATAATTGCCTGTTCATTGTATCTCATTCCAGACTACAAAGCGGTAAGTCTCATGTTTTAAATTGCTGTGTACTTTTAGTCTGTTAATCCAACCTTGCTTTACCTGTTGACAGCCAGTACAGTCAAGCTTGGACTCAGCTCTCGAGGCAGATTCTATACTGTAGTTATAACTCATCTATACCTGGTAAACAGTCCTCAACTGCTCAGATGTTGAAATAACCAGGCTAGCTAATAATAAAACAATTATATTTTATTTATTATAAGGGGAAAATTCACGAATCAGAAAACAAGAAATCCAAGCACAGCAATGTCCCACGGGGAAAAGGCGTGGAGGGCGCGCACACGAAAGGTGCTTACCTGGGTCCCAGAGAAGCCATGCCTTAACTAAAACCCACCTCTTAAAGATTATTGGTTAACAAGGCTCTCCCCATCACTCAAAGATCTGGAGGAATATGCTGCAGGAGCTCCTTCTGCTCCTTCAGCCAATAGCCTTTAAGGGACCATCCTACTTGGGCGTGGTCTCTTTTACTTTAAAAAGCAGCAGTAGCCATGCACTTGCTCTCTTGCCCCACCTCTACTTCCTGTCTGGTTGTCCTGCCTATACTTCCTGCCTGGCTACTGGCCAATCAGCGCTCAGTTAAAACATAATTGACAGACACAAATTATTCCACACCACTTTCCCCTCATGTTATTAAATGTTTAATTATTAAAAAAAATTTTTTCATAACAAAAAGAGACAGGTTGGCTCCTAGCAGCAGCACTCTATTTCCTCCAAAGAAGACAGAAGGGCCCAGAACAACATCCATTCACTATTTGCTTCAACTGCATAGCACTGACTACCGGGAAAAACTGCCTTTCATCTAAACTGAAGATCTCCAGACAGTGGACAGAATCACTAGAATTGATAGCCTAGCTGCTCAGGTCAAGGTAGGCTTGTCTTCCTACAGATTTCTTAGCCCACAGGACCTTCTGGAGCCTGGTAGGCCCTGAGCCAAAGAGCAAAAGAAAAATACAACCCTCAGCAACCATGGAGAACCCTGAGGAGTAGCTCTAGGTACCAACCAAGTAAGTTCTCTTTTGTTTTTAATCAAAAACTCAAGTAAAATTTTATCCTTCTCTAAGATCTGATACAGTTTGACAGCTGAGAGGTTCCGTTGGTTTGAAAGGACAGCCTCATCAAACAAATTTCAGCAAAATACTAATACAAGTTATAAAGGTATGACAAGTGCATGATATCAAATTTCTCTCTCACGCTGCCTTTCATAGTCTTAAAGATACTTTTCATTATGTAAAAAATATCTGTCATAGTCAATGTGATATAAATATGCTATTGTTTAAAACTTATGTTTTCACAAACCCCCCAAATTCTTTTGAGTTCCAGGGTGCCACATTGAAGGATCCACCTTAAACAGGTAAGATACACCCCTCTCAATTCCCTGGTCCTAAAACTTTTTTTCCCCCTAAACTTAACTTTGTCCTCTGTTCTGCCAATACCTTAAGCAGGTGTAAGAGACACCAGACATTTCCAAACCACAAACACCAGAGAGGAGCAAAGAGACCAGTTATGCCAGGATGTGACCAGCACCTAGCTTTCTCAACCCCACCCCCATGATGATGCCCACAAATAACCAGGAAGTTGCCTTGAGAATCTGATGGAAGAGGGTCATCTGTCTATGTGTTACTCTCATTGGTTAATAAAGAAACTGCCTTGGCTTTTTGATAGGGCAGGATTTAGATAGGTGGAGTAGACAGAACAGAATGTTGGGAGAAAGAAAGCATAGTTGGGCAGACGTCATGGGGCCAGCCACCAGGTTAGACATGCTGAATCTTTCCCGGTAAGCCACCACCTCGTGGTGTTACACAGATTATTAGAAATGGGTTAGTCAAGATGTGAGAGTTAGCCAATAAGAGGCTAGAACTAAGGGGCCAGGCAGTGTTTAAAAGAATACAATTTGTGTGTTGTTATTTTGGGTGTAAAGCTAACCATGCAGGAGCCGGGCGGGACAAAAAGCAGGCCTGCTGGCCACATCACTACAGAGAATCTGCTGTCCCTATTCCTTTAACCAGTTACGTCAGGATGTGACCAGCACCCAGCTTTATCAACCCCACCCCCACGATGATGCCCACAAATAACTAGGATGTTGCCTTGTTTTACCGAACCTGCCTTTTTATTATAAAAGAGATGGGAACGTAATTGTCTGTTCTGTCTCTTCAAGAGACAAGCTCCATCCCCTCCCTCCCCTGTCTGCTGAGGGAAGAAGATATTTCTTCTGCTTCCATCCTGAGTTCCTTCTTTTCTGTCTCTCTCCCAAAGAGGCAGCTTCTGCTTCTCTCCTTCCCTCTCTTCTATCTTCTCTCTCTTATTTTCCCTTCTCCCTCCATATAACCCACTAAATAAATACCAACTTTCTCTGCATGGCATACCTAATAGGTCTCTGTCTCTCATGTGCCACACAGCTCTCTCCCACTGCACCACACGGACTGGGCCCAGCTGCTTTTGCGGCCTGCTGAGGTCTCATGGCCCGCTGCCCACTGCTGCCACTTGGGAAACAGTGCTGTTTTAGTTAAACCATAACACTTTGAACATAATTCTCCCAATCATACCTTTGAAACTTCTTTTAAGACTGGCAATTTTCAAAGTATCTTCTTTTACAAGATATGCATGTATAGGTCAGAACTGATTCTCTCCTATGTGGAACCTGGAAATTGAGCTCAGTTTGTTATGTCTAGAGGCAAGTGCCTTTACACATCGAGTTATCTTTCCAGACCTAAAAATGCCTTAATAAATACTGATAGGTTAACAAATAAAAGCAATCGTCTTTATTTTTAAAAAGTTCATGTTAGAGAAATGTGAAATCAATACATTGAACAAAATTTCCATGTATCCCTGAATTTGTGCCCAAGAAAAATGGAGAGAAAAATCTGTAGGAGTCTGTCAGGACACACACAGATGTGAGCCTGCTCCACCTTGTCTGAAGGGCAGAGGTTTGAGCTTAGTTTTACTTTCTCAAGTTGTTGACAACAAGGATGTCTGCACACCCTGGCCAAGGCTGTGGTGAGCTGGAGTTTGGGCCCACGGAGGTGGATCTGCTCCACCCTGGCCAAAGGTCAGACAATTCAAGCCTACTTCTCTTTCTTTTAAAATAGGTTTGACATAGGGAGTGGCTGCCTACAGATTACTTGGTCTAAGGTGTGTTCACTGCCCCAAACATCAAGTACTTTACTCAGGAAATAATGGCTTGATGTCTCAAGTATTGAAGCAAGTAACTCTTCTGACTGTTTGTGTCGTGTTAAAGCAGCCTTGCTCCCCTCCCCCCCAACTGGGTTATAAAAGTGTATAAAAAATTAAACATGGGTGAACTCAGAACTTAGCATTCAGTATCTGCTGAGTTGTCCTTGGGGTACTATACTGTGCCTCTGTGTTTCTTTCTTATCTCTATCCCTCCTACCTAACATTTTTAATCCTCATGCCCCTTACCCTGGAACATACGAACCCCCCATGTCTGGATTGCGGAAGAAGTCACCCCAAAAGGTGGCTGGCTTACAACAGAATATACTGTTAAAAAAAAGCAAAGAGTCTTTTTTAGGAATAAAAATTCAATTTTACTCCACATCTACCTACTTTTTATAAAAAGCTACATGTGTATTAGGTTATGTGTATGTGTTAAAGGTTTAATACCAGATATCCTATATGTTTCTTTAAAGACAGAACATTTAAATAATAACGCATACGAGAATTTACCATTTCTTTACTATTAAACCTGGAAGGCTGTCTATTATAACCATCACTAGTATTGCTGTGGTGCCCTAAGCTCTGAGAAGCAGCAACGCGAGAGAAGGTCCATGTGCTGTTATTTCCTGGGGATACAGTTTATCATGGTAGCAGCAAGAGTGAGAAGCAGGCTGGTTATACAGAACTGCAAATCAGGAGAAAGTGACAGGAACTGGCACCGAGCTAGTGTTTCTCCAGCAAGGTTCTAGCTGCTAAAAGATCTACAACTTCCAGAACTAGGCCACCAACTGTGGCTGGGTGTTTGAACAGTTGGGCCTCTGAGGACCACTTCACATTCAGGCCACAACCAGTCAACATTAGAGAGAACGCTACACTGGCACAGACAGCAACTCCTAAAGCATATGCCTCAAAAATCCCAAGAAGCACATATGTTTGTCTCTACTGTGATATCTGGGAATATCCATTTACGCCAATAATGGTTACAGTATTTTAGAAGACAAAACTTTTAGAAAAAATTAAAAGTGTGATATTTTATCCATTTTATAGACCAAGTTTATCCAAATACTCCTACAACACAAAAAAAGTTATTTTTAAAGTGTTAATGCTTTTTTATGAGTTAAACGTAGGGGAAATGGCAATTTTTATTTCTTTTAAAAATTATTGTGTATGTTTGCTTACATATATGTATACCATGTGTGTACGGTGCCCATGGAAGCCAGAGAGAGCAGTGGATACCCCGGAACCGAAGTTCCAACAGTTGTGGGTACTGTGAACTGAACCCAGGTCCTCTCTGGAAGAAATGCTATTGCTCTTAACCTGGGTCATCTCGCATGTAGTGAGTTAGAAACACTTCTGGAAATTAGATTTATTTAACTGATTGTATCATAATCATCTTTCCCAAACACAGTACTGAGGGCACGGGGAACTTTTCACATAACAGGCGATACTATTTTAAGTACGTTTCTGGCTCAGTCTCTTGTCCTTGTCTAACAACAAAAGAAATATAACAAAACTAAGGGAAAGGCTAAGTTTACTAATGAACTTTCATGTATGTGTTTCATAGCATCATGCCATTGCCAAGAATAATGGTACTTTTAAGCCGCATAAAATATTTTGATGAAAAAAATTGCAAATACATATATGGATATATTAAAATTTTAATGTAAATCAACACAGGATTGTAACATAAAATCCACGATACAATAAACCCTGTATCATTTATTTCTGATGAAACATACAAACACTTTCTACAATACATTTATTCTCCCACCAACACTAGAGATCACTGTCACCAAATACAATATGCTGTTGGGGCAGGGAGGGAATACTTCCTGTTCACAGAACGCACACAGAATGTATAAAGTGCTTTTTGCTTCACTGGAATAAGTCAAACAGAACAGCATTTCTTACACTGCTGTCTCATTTATTTATTTAAATTATCATCTGTGCTGGAGATCAAACTCAGGAGTTTCACATTTCAAAGGCAAGTGTTCTACCCCTGAGCTACATTCCAATCATACTTAAAATTCTCATTCCTGGGCCATTAAGATGGCTCAGTAGGTAAAGGCAGTCGCTGCTAAGCATGGGGACCCCAGTTCAAATCCCAAGACCCACATGGTGGAAGATGAGAACTAACTCATCAAAGTTTTCCTCTGACCTTCATATATACACAGACATACGCACAAAAAATGAACCTAATTTCTAAGAACCTCATTACTACTTAGTGATAAATATATTCACGTTTCACATACAATTTATACAAACAGCCGGAAGGCAATCTGTGTGGTATCTCTGTGTGCCTACAATCTGTATGCTATCACCCGAAGGAAGGCCACGCTTTTCCACTTGTAGCAGCAGCATCTGGGGATATCACAGAAAAGACTTGAAACTTTTGGATTGTTTTATATTTTGGTCTTTTAGATTAGGGTATGTTCATTTTATCAGAAAAAAGTTGTATAAGTGGCCTAAAGAACTCTATAACAATGACACTTGGAAGACAAGCTAGGTAAAGAGCACATTCCTGGGCTCTAAACTATTTACTCCACTAGTCTAAGTACAGCAGGGGTTTCTACTGCAGATCCAAATTTGCGTGGTTATACATCAGTGAAAATATGCCCACAGAAACATTAGAGAAGGGGAATGCTATATGCACTCAGAAATCTCCTTTCTCTCCTAAGAAATAATTTTCTCTGCAATATTACAAAGTAGATGCAGCTTCTGGATAATGTTTTTTTTTTGTTTTGTTTTGGTTTTTTTGGTTTTTCGAGACAGGGTTTCTCTGTAGCTTTGGAGCCTGTCTTGGAACTAGCTCTTGTAGACCAGGCTGGCCTCGAACTCAGAGATCCGCCTACCTCTGCCTCCTGAGTGCTGGGATTAAAGGCGTGCGCCACCACCACCCGGCTGGATAATGTTTTTAAAATCTCATAAAATTAAAACTAGGATTATGGTTTAGAGGTAGATTGGAAATTATTATTCATTTAAATTATAGGGAAGACAGATAAATTCACACTGTAAGAGAATAATGTTGAAAAAACCCATCTTTTCTATCAATCTTCACCTTGTTTGGCACTGGTTGACATTTTAAGTCAAAAGTCCATCAAGAGAATTACTGCCTTTTAACATTTTGTTTCTGGAAAAAAGCCTTTCCAAATTCATATGTGCTGATCATAATGGCACAAGCAGGAGCAATTTTAATTAATCGAGGAATTAGACCTGAAAAAAAAGAATGGAAGGGGAATAAATTTTATTTTATTTTTTTTGTTTTTGTTTTTCGAGACAGAGTTTCTCTGTGGCTTTGGAGCCTGGCCTGGAACTAGCTCTTGTAGACCAGGCTGGCCTCGAACTCACAGAGATCCACCTGCTTCTGCCTCCCAAGTGCTGGGATTAAAGGCGTGCACATCACCGCCCGGCTGAGCTTTTTTTTTAAAAATGCAGCGTTATGACCAAATTTAATGAATTGCAATACCAGATCCCATTATCATACATAGGTAGTAAAGAGCAGAACACACTGCTCATTCCCAATTTCAAATTCAAATTGTACTTATAACAATAAAGCTACTATTGAACATTACTAACATAACAACATTTAAGAGAAAATAATAAATATAAAATATTAAGTATCACTTCTTCTTAGAAGTCAATTACAGAAAATTTAAAACTCATAATTGTGTTCAAAGACTGTAAAGCAAGGATTTTTACCTGTAAACAACCCAGAAAATCCATTTTCAGAAACAATGTTCTTCATTATAGCCCAGGTTGACACATGTAAAGGCACAGGAACTATAAATGTTAAAAGAAAAAAACACCGTAAAACAAAACTTAACAATCTGTTCTGGTTCTTGCTCTATTGCTGTGAAGAGACACATGACAAAGGCAATTCTTGTATAAAAAGACACTTAATTGGGCTTCCTTACAATTCTGGAGTTGGTCCATGATCATCACGGCAGGGAACAGAGAGGCATGGTGCTGGAGAAGTAGCTGAGAGCTTTATTTACATCCTGATCCTCAGGCAGCAGGTAGAGGGGAAAACACTGGGCCAAAGCCCAAACCCCACTGGCACATCTCCAACAGACCACACTTATTCCCACAAGGCCACACCTCTTAATCCTTTTCAAACAATTCCACTAACTGGGACCAAATATATGAGCCTATGGGGCCATTCTTAGTCAAACCTTTACAAGATCATATATAAGTGTGTATTATCTTTGGTTATTTCATTTTAATAAAATATGTTCTTAGTACATAGCCTAGGCTGACCCACTCTCTAGCTGAGGCTAACCTCAAGCTCACAATCTTCCTGCCTCAGCTTCCTGAGTGCTGGGATACGAATGTAAACCACCAGACCCAAATTCAATTTTTAATACCTGGTTTCCTTAAACAGGTGGCAACTCTACATGCAAATGTGTACTCAGTATACAAGCAAGGAGGAGCACACACAATCAAATCAGTGGTGCTACTGTTTGTACTTTCTTTAATGTTCAGAGTCTCAACAACAAAAAATGGAAGCTAGAGAAAACCCACCTAATATATCTAATGTATTCTCATCTAAGGCAATTCCAGAAACAACATTTTCACTTCAATTTTATTATCTGTAGTTTTAACAGAAGAAAAAAAAAATGTCTCTGTCATAACAGTTCTGAGGATGAGTCTTTCTCCTAATGCAGTTCTGCTTCAAACACAGCTTTCTAACCTGATCTGTAATGTTTCCTTCAAATGATAGGTTCTAGGTAGCAGCACATCTCAGTTATTCCACTCGAGTATGGGGGTGAGGGACAAGATATGAACACTTCGCTAAAAGGGATGACACTAAATCCAAATATGAAGCATCTAAATAACTGCACACCTTCACCTTCATTGCACACAGTTTCTAGCCAGTCCACAGAACAAAGACAAAGTAAGTTTGGAAACAATGCTCAGAGGCAGGCAGGCTCTCCTGTGAACAGCTCACTCCCGGCCGGATAATGAACAAACAACCCTATGCTGCCTCCTCTGCTCTTGAGAACTGCATGGTAAGATTTTATTTAGCAATGTTTATACCAAGGCCAATCTGCAGTCATGAAGGCAGACTGAAGGACACAAGACGGAAGCAAGCAAGACAGATAGAGAGATTACAGGAAAAAATCCTCTAAAAATGCCTGTTTAACTGCAGACTGGATGAGTAGATTAAAGAAAGTCCAAGACCTAGCAATATGCTGACTAGATAAAATCCACATCACTCGTGAAGAAACAGACACGGGAAGAAAACAGAAGCCAAACCACACAGCTTAAGGCGCTGGCAGACTCTCCTCCTCTCATAAAAGCCAGAGTCTTCCTATGTAGGCAGCTAGGCCTCAGCTCAGGATCTTCCTGCCTCAGCCTCCCTGGTCTTGGGATTATAAACATGCACCACCTCACAGTGACTGACAAAATAGATTTTAAGGCAAAAAGGATCCAAAAAGTCAAAAATCGCTACATTGTATTAATTCCCTAAATATTTAAGAAGAATGAAAATGATTAATAATTTAAATAATATTTAAGTTATCAGATATGTTTGGAGAAACTTAAGCTCTAGAAAACAGACAAATTTGGGTTAAGTTTAAAATGGCGACGTTAAGTATCACGGTGTTTAAAAAGTTAATAATTACTCTGTGCACTTATGAATATGTACCGTGCACACATGAGGAGGTCTGAGGACAACCTGCTGGAGACAGTTCTCTCCTACCACTGGCTGGGACCTGGGAACTGAACTCAGGTCATCAGGCTTGGTGGCAGGAGTCTTACCACTAAGATTGGTAAGCAATCTTAGTGGCCCAAGTTTTTAAGAAGTTAAATAAAAATGCTGTATTCATAGATCAGGTAAATGTTATAGAACTGGCACTTACTATACCCTATACGCTTCTGAATGTTCTGTCTTCTGGTAGGTTTTTGAATACCTTAATTATTGGTGCTCTGCTGCCTGGTACCTAACCCAGAACAGACATTCAGTAACTGAGTAACAGATGAAGACTGGGCAAATCATTCCATACACAGTTCCCTGACTTTATGCCTGGTTTGGGTGCTTTGAATGGGAATGGCCTCTGCAGGCTCATGGGTTGCAATCCCAGGTTCCCAGCTGGTGGAATTATTTGGGAAGGATTAGGTATGGCCCTGTTGGAGGTGATGTGTCACTTGGGACTCCACCATTCCAATGTCTCTTGTCTGTCTCGCTCTGCCTCAGATGTGAGCTCTCAGCCACTGCTGCAGCCCCCTGCCTGCCTGACAGTCATGGACTCACCCTCTGAACTCCGATCCCATGAAATGCTTCTTCTGTAAGCTGCCTTGGTCATGGTGTTGTCACAGCAACAGGAAAGTGACGAAGACACTTAGAGATAAATGACATCACTTCAAAACTGAGCAAAGCTATTCCGGGATAAGTAATGTGTAATAAAAATGATGTGCAGTAAAAAACAGCTCTGGACTATTTATTGTATAACTTTGCAACCCATATGTACATTGTTGGACTGGTAATCCATCAGTTACTCAAGAGGAGCAATAAGTCAAAGTGGACAGTGGGGGTCTAAGAAAAACAAGCCAGCTCTCCTTTAAGGTTCCGCACTGTGAGCTGAAAAAGAGAGGCACTGACTAGAAAAAAGCAGTAACTGGTAAGACTTCAGCCACTGAAAAGGACGGCTTCCTTGTCTCAGCACCAAATGCCACAGCCACACTGCTTATGAGAAATGATACCAGACAGAAGACTCCTGACGCAGATACTTAATGGGCAAAATGCATTTTGAAGAGGAGGAAGGAAAACAAAATAATTCTAAGTTATCAAAGGTAGACAGTGCTTAGGCAGCTGGAAGGCTCACCGTGGGAAAGGAGACCGAGAGGATAAACTATAATTAACCCCCAGGTTTCATTAGTGTCGAGTATTACAGGAAACTCTGCATTTAGTAAGTCAAAGATAAAGCCATTCAGATTAATTTATAGGGATCTATAAACAAACGATGCCAACTTTATGTGAAAATATTATTTACATTAACCTAAGTCATCATGAAGCTTACACAAAACATTTTTATAACGGGCAATTCCTTTAGGCCTGGTATATACCATCTCCTTTTCCTTTTCCTCTCATCTCTCCCTTTTCTAAGCAGGTCTCACCATGTTCACTAGGATGGTTTTGAACTCACGATCCTGCCTCCACGCCCCAAATGCTGGGATAACAGGCTTGCACAATCACAGCCAGGTTCACTAGACTTTTAAACCAAAATGAATGATGCTATGAGTGGCAGGGTCTAGTAGGAGTGAATAAGGAGCACACTTCATTCTAGAGGAAGTTACAGGTCACAAAGACGTGAAAAATGAAGAGGAGGAAACAGATAGGGATAATAGTAAGAATTAAGGAAACTAAACATCAACTTCATTAAAAAAACTTCCTAAGTAATTTCTTACCATCCTTTTGGGAGATGAGGTCTTACTATGTAGCCTTGGATGGCCAGATTTTTTTTTGGGGGGGGCATTCATACTGATCTGTCTTAATTTATTTAAAAGAGTATTTACATGGTGAATAAAAATATAAATTTGAGATAGGTTTGAAACAAACTACAAGAAAAATTATAACAGTGTAGCTTTTCATGATAAAAGTAATCTTTTTTTTCTTCATAGCAGTTAAGAGGCTTAGCTTTCTAGGTATTCCAACCTAAGAGTACACCTTTATCAGTTTCATTAAAGAGGAAAAAGGTCAAAGAGAAACAGCAGTGTCTCCGGATTTTCTGTATCACTAACAAGTCATGTGAGGGAAGCAATGGCGTCTTATAATGCCTTAACTGAACTCACCTCTACCACTGCTGTATGTCCAGAGTTGTGTCTGCTTCTGTGTTTTCACTACATCAAATGGCAAAGTCGCAACAGCTGCAAACTATCAAAAAGTAGGTTTAAATCCTTAATTTTTAAAAAAATATTTAAAAAAAATGTGTTAGCACATGATTTAATATGGATAATCACAAAATCACAAACTGAATTTTAAAATAAACCAGATATACGTAAATCTTTTATTGATGAAAACACATTACATCTTTAGGATTTATCATAAAAGTAAACTGCCTCAGAAAGTCCTCCATGGCTTTATACCCAGTGTTCATAACTCTGATTCTCCTGTGCCATACAATGCTATTGTACTACGTGTTGTCAGTGCGTATAGGGGGTGGCTCTCCCAGACCTCAGACTCGCCTTCCACCTCAACTGAGGCCCCAAGGACTCTTAAACTCTTGACACTGATGTCTATATTTGCCAAGTGTTGGGATTACCGGCATGAGCCACCACACTTAGTTTTTAACATATTTTAAAGTAGAAATTCTTCAGTCTGTATTGAGCATATGAAAATTTCCAGGAAACATTTTCTAAATATTAGAAAAATTAAATTTAAAAGTTAATGAAAATGTAGTTCAAACTTTTAGTTTCCATATATCTTTGAATCGATCTTATAGCTGCAAGGGTTCAACAATCACATTTTCTAAACTCTTCTCAAAGTAATGTAATTTAACACCTTTTTCCATACTGCCTTAAGATTTAAAAAGATAATTAAATTCCTGTAAGAATGTTCTCATATCTGATACAATACCCATATGCAGCATTTTTGCTTCCTAGCTCATGTCTGAATAAATACATTCATAAAATGTCTCTTAAAAATCACATTTTATTTCATCGCAGCAGTGTGCTGTTCTTGCAATCAGTTGCAAAGATTGCAGACAATATGAAAACATTGCCATTTTCTCATCCCCACAGTCAAGAGGCAGCAGGCTGCTCCTGCGCATTCTAGTGTCAGCTGAGACACTGCTGATGTGTGCCATCATAGCCGTGAGCTGTTGCCACTGTACAGACAATCTTTACTTGAAAGATTAAAAATTAACAATTTATGTTCAGTAGCAACACTAATATGTAGTCGTTCCTATTCCTGTAGAGCTGGCGTACCCCGAGGTCCTCATTCAATTCTAATTATTTTTGCCCCTATGTTTACTGCTAACTGAACTGACCAAGATCTGAACCTGTTTTCTGATTTCTGCATGTTCAACACCAGCTGCCTTATCCTAGGTTTTCTGGCATATTATTCCAGTTTTCCTGCAACTTTCCACCTCTCAACTCAGCCCTTTAAATCTCACTTGTTTTTTTTTTTTTTTTTTAAAGACAACGGACGTCATCATGTCGCCCAAGCTGGCCCTGCACCCAGGTCCTCCTGTTTCCGCCTCTCGGCACTCAGTGCTGACTCAGTCATGCTGCTCTGTAACTACAATCTGCTGTGTTGTGCGGCAAATGACCATACATTAATTTTGGAAGTCATGGATCTAAGAAAACTCTCTCTGGCCAAGGATGAACCTGTACCACTTGGAGGGTGAGGAAGGATGAGCTTCCTAGTCCCAAAAATGGTCCTTCCTTTATGATTTTTCCCTTCTGCTTTCAATGTTTCTCGAATTCCTTTAGAAATTTCTAAATAGCCAAAATGTTTCCAAAGAAGCACAGCAGCAGAGGCTAGAACACCATCTGTTGGGTTTGGTGATACATATTAGATAAAACTCCGTGACAATCAGCTCTCCACATCTAGTTCATTGATTGACCTAATGTACTGCAAAATACTCTGTAAGAAAAAAGGGCTGCATCCACACAATCATGATAACTGGAATTGTCTAACCAATACAAGTTTGTTCAAAAATGAATGCGTGCAGAGTAAAAACATAGAACGTACATTTGAAAATAATTTAATGGCTAATAGTTTATTTTTTGAAAATAGGAAAAAATGTCCTTTTAATATACATGAAATGCTAGATAAGATCTTGTTCTGTTTCAATACTAATTAGTAATCTTCTGGAACAGTAACAACAACAACAACAACAAAAAAAAAAAAACTTACAGAACCAGACAATGCCCCTGAAGCAAAGTTGATCATAAATGTCGGTTCGTATAAGCCAGATTTCTCACACAACCACTTCTTTAAAATTTCATAGTTATACCAGTACATTGCTATAAAACAGAATGAAATGAGCACAAATTTAGAAATACAATGCAGACTTTAGAGAACAGAGCTATAATGTTACAAATCAAAGTAAAACAGAAACTCTAGTCTTGACATACCGTTATTTATGCTTAAAACTAAGTGAGACTAAAAAGGAGGAAACTGAAATTCTGACTAATATTTTAAGAGTCTTTTAAGAAAACAAAAAATTCTACATCAATATAGCTAAAGTATGAACAAACACCTGACAGGGCAAGCAGGAGAAAGGACAGGAACAGTGATCTACAACACAGTGCAGGATGCAAGCAGGAGAAAGAACAGGAACAGTGATCTACAGCACAGTGCAGGATGCAAGCAGGAGAAAGAACAGGAACAGTGATCTACAACACACTGCAGGATTCAAGCAGGAGAAAGGACAGGAACAGTGATCTAGGGCACAGTGCAGGATGCAAGCAGGAGAAAGACAGGAACAGTGATCTAGGGCACAGTGAGGGATCCAAGCAGGAGAAAGACAGGAACAGTGATCTACAGCACAGCGCAGCAATGCAAGCAGGAAAAAGGACAGGAACAGTGATCTACAGCACAGCGCAGCAATGCAAACAGGAGAAAGGACAGGAACAGTGATCTACAGCACAGTGCAGCAATGCAAGCAGGAGAAAGACAGGAACAGTGATCTACAGCACAGTGCAGCAAAGCAAGCAGGAGAAAGGACAGGAACAGTGATCTACAGCACAGTGCAGGAATGTATAGAGACAAAGCACAGTGAACATACATAAAAGGCCATACACGGTGGCTAGATGGAGGTATTCCATAAATAAGGGTAGTTAGGATAATTCATGTTACATACTGCATTAATAAAGCCATGGGAGAGCCTACTTATGATGGTGAACATTTAATAAAATTAACCCTTTCATTTAAAGCAAACTTAAATTTCTTGAAAATATAGACAAAAAGTTATTTCTTCAGACTGATAAAAGATATGCAGCAAAAATTTGTAGCAGCAGTGACTACTAATATATAAGAAGAAAAAGTTAAGAAAAATAAGTCCTAATGTATATTATCTACAAAAAAAGCTCAAAAGAGCTGGGCGGTGGCGGTGCACGCCTTTAATCCCAGCGCTCGGGAGGCAGAGGCAGGCAGATCTTTGTGAGTTCGAGGCCAGCCTGGTCTACAGGAACCAAAAAGCTATAGAGAAACCCTGTCTCGAAAATCAAAAAAAAAAAAAAAAAGCTCAAAAGATATTTAAAAAAATGGCATTTATTCATTTTTCTAAAAGGCGTCAGATATCAGCTAATAGGAAAATCTCAATTGCAACTATACTACCCACAAAGCCTTGTAAAGCATATTTATTATAAATATACAATTTAAAAAAGAACTAGCAAGGTGTGGTGAAGTAGCTCAGAGAGACTGGCTGTGGATCAAGATGAAGAACTCCTCCAGCACCATGTCTGCCTACAGGATACCATGTCCCTGCATGACAATAATGGACTAAACCTCTGAAACTGTAAGCCAGCTCCAATTAAATGTTTTCCTTTATAAGAGAAAAAAATTTTTGATTTTATATGTTTTTGCCTGCATATGTCTGGCACACCTAGTGTCAGATCAGAAGAGATGTAAGATCAGGAACTGGTTAGGATGGCTGTGAGCTGCCATCTGTGAGCTGGGAACCAGACCCAGGCCTTCCACAGGAAGAGCAAATGTAGCAAGTGCTCCTAACTGTCGGGCCAACTCTTCTTACTGTCAAGTCTTCTAGCCTTGCTTCAAACTCATGGAGATCCTCATCTCTCCGGATCTCAGTGTTGTTGCTATTACAGACATGAGATTTTAAAATGTTTATTTCTAATTACTGAAAATTAATAGTTCAGTTAATTTAAAATTGGTCTTAAGTATATTTTATAATAGTTTGATTTGTATTTTATTTGCTTTATGACTTATTTAGGACAGTGTCAAGGTAGTTTGTATTATCTGAGTATGACTATGTACCAACAAATGCTTAGCAGCAATTAGACACAAGAGAAGACAAGGACCTGAATGAGAAACTGGTCCATCATTAAAGGCTTGTGCAAATCTCAAACTCAAACAATGAGCAACACATCTGTGGTTAATACAGAAAAAAGTTTACTTTTAACCATAAAGAGTTTAAAACCTAGTAAAATTCATCCACGACCCAAGACAAAGGTCTAAAACTAGCAGCGACGAGTAAGACAAACCCACCTGAAAAAGGCACATCTCTGAGAACAGTAGGCGCCCAGCCCTTCCAAAGGGAGATCCAGCCTTCTTCAGACACTTTCATGCTCACAAACTGATGTAGTTCCTTGTAAGAAAACTTCTTAGACTGTACCTTAGTTCTGATCAACTCTAATGGACTTATCACTGTTACTGCACCAACTAATACAAACAGGAGAACAGAAACATGAAAGCAGATATGATGGGAGCCAAAATTAACGTTTAGGTTTTGCTGTTTTAATCCCCTCCCCCATGGCCAGAAATCATACACTCAAGTTTCCTGCATTTGGGGAGCTTGCAGGGGTCAGCACACCAGGAGCACAATGAACAAACCTTACCCTGGAGAAACTCTCCTGCCAGGTTAAGTCTATACTTTGTATTTTTAAAAATTTAATTTTCTGACAAAGTAAAAGGTTCCTGTGGCATTTACAAACATACTTGGGGCTTTTTTATTTCAAAATTTTAAATGAATATATTTTGTTTTGGTTGATTTCTGTTTCCTGTCCCCACCTCCACGTGACCCCTCTCCTCCCTGCATCCTTCCGCCCCGTTATTCTACCTTTCTACATTAATACTTCATGTGTCTATGTTATCTTCAGTCATTCTTAATGTCTGTGAAGAATAAAATAGAATCACTAACCATGTCAAAAGATGTTTTTCTCATGATAATTGTGTTAAAATTGACATATACCTTCTTGTTCATGTTAGCTCTTTCAAGGGTCATACTAGAAATGCTAGAGCCAAGCGGAGAGCCCAGAGAGCCAAGAGATAGACAACTGCTTCTCTTCTCATGCCGATGAAGGGTCTCACTATGTAGCCCTGGCTGGCACGCAACTCTCTCTATAGAACCAGCCTTAGTGACCTGTCTCCAGGTGCTGGCACTAAAGTCATGTGCTACCAATTCCAGCATAAGCCTCTTTAAATGTTCTGCACAAACACAATCTTCCTTCTAATTAAGCTTTGAACCATTGAGTTTATAAAAAGTGTGATTAAAGCTTTGACCTGAGTCATGTATGGGCTCAAATATATTGAAAATTTAGGTGAATAAGAATAAATTCTAACATCATTCTTAATAATTAAGATTTAAAGAACATGAGATAATCCCATCTCATTCTGATGGCAATCACCTACTTACTACATGACTTCTGGAGTATGGATATCAATAATTAATACAAACTAGAATGCAAAATACATCATACCAGTATTCTGTATATTAAACAGATTCTCTGTAAATGTCAGAATTTAAATAGATGTTCTAAATAGAAATCAAAATGAAAACAAATTCATTACTTACATCTGGCAACAGTTCCAGCAACTATTGGTATTCGGGTTTCATTTTCTCCTAATTTAGCTCTCAAAAAAGCACTTAATTGATCATAGCAGGTAAAATAAATAACTGTGGCAGGAACTGCCATCACTCTGTTAAAAACACAAAATAAGTTAGGAATTATCAAAGGTCTCAGCTATACTGTTAAGTTCATATATTATAAGTTTTTATATGGGTTAAACTAGAAATTATAACTACCCCCTGAAAGAAAGGTACTTGTGTACACATCTGCGTGTATGTATGTGTACGTACCTGGACAGGTGTGTGTAAGAGTATGTGCATGCACAAAGACACAAGGTCAATGTTAAGTGTCTTACTCAGCTATTTTCCATCTGACTTCTTTTGGGGATAGGGTTTTGCACTGCACCTCAAGCTAAATGATCTGGCCGGCAAGCAGCAGGGACATCCTGTGTCTGCCTCCCCAGTGGTGGACTACAGATGCGTGTCAATGTGGCTGACATTGTGTGCTGGGAACCACACTGAGGTCCTCAGGCTTCCATGGAACACACTCTACCACCATTTGAGCCATCTTCCCAACCCCAATTTTTCTTGAAAGTCTACGAACTACTGTAAAATTTTAAACCGCAGATCATATATCACAGCTGCTTATGAGTAGCAGATTACAATCGCATTGCAGGATCACGTATGTTAGTTGTGAAGGAATTCTGATAAGATTTTAGATGAAAATATCAAAGGGAATTATTAAATTCAAATAAAATTTCAGGCAACCGTTTGTCATAGAGATGAATGCAACAAGCAATCATTTTATGTTTATGGAGTATCACAGTCACAGTGACAGACCACAGCTTAGAATTCTTATACTCTATAGAAATGGCCAATGCTAAGAATTCAGAAACAGGACTGAATAGTGGTCACAGAGCTGTAACTAACACTATTATCTTAGCATTAAAAGATATGCCTCAAGTGTGACTCAAGACGAAATGATCCCCTTCATAAAAAAGCAGAGGAAGTTGTGAGAACAAATGAAGCAGGGGAAGCCTGCCAGAGTTTTTACATTCAGCTTTTCAAATTGACAGTATTCATTCATAAACCTGTACTTAACAGAGAACTAGAACTGGATAAACAGATACTCAGTAGATCTAACAGTTTTAGCACAACAACAACAAAAAAAATCAAATTATTTTCAAACAAAAATAAAACAAAATAAAAACCATGGACAACAAAAACTTAACAGAGCGGGCTTGGTTCTTAAATTTTCTATAGTACCTTCATGAGAGCCTATTTGTATGCTAACCTTTAGTCACTGGGTATTTCTGAGGAGAGTACTTCAAGCATGTCTAAAGCTCCTCAGCAGTTTGTCTAGACTGATTATGCAAAGGTGTGATTTGTGGCATGCAACTACTCTACTTTCTTTCTGGGGTATGACATGTTTTCAGTTACAAAGAGAATGCTCCATGTAGCCTACATGCAAGAATAACTGTACATTCTGAAACTCAGGTCAGTTGCCCAAGGCAGAAACACGTGACACACTGCAGGTACTTGTTGCCAGAGTAAGTACATCCTGTGCTACGGCAGGAGAGGGCTTTAGAAAGTGTCACATGGTCACTTAATCACATGTCTTTTCCCTTACCAATTAGACCTGGTGTGCTGTGACTGTAACAAACCACATACATGAATACACCCTTCTAGAACACCAAATGTACAGTTGTGAAACTCATGAAACAATACTTCAGGAAATGAAAGAGTCCTAGTATTAAAATGCAACTTTGTTCAATGGTGATGAACAACCATGATTACAACCATGCTTAGTAGAAAATTTCAACTTACAGAGTAGGAGGGAGGCCACTCCACAGGGATTTAATGCCCTCATTTCGAAGAATCTTTACAAAGGCATCCTAAAATTATAACAGAAAGGTAAACAAAATCCATCTTTAAAACTGATAAAATTTATGATAAGTAACTGGTAATTTCAATATTTTAAACATTCATTTCTAAAATACAAATTTTTGTATTTATGGGTCATTCTTTAAAAACAAGAGAAATTTCATATATGTAAGGTAGAATGCATTCTTACAGACTAAAGTCTCCATTACTTGTTTTTCTTTGTTTCTATCTATCAAGCTTTTGAGGGGCTGGAGAGATGGCTCAGCAGTTAAGATTGCTCTTCCAGAGGACCTGAGTTCAGATCCCAGCACCCACATTAGGTGGCTCACAACTGCTAGAAGTGCATCTCCAGGGGATCCGAGGCTCTCTTCTGGCCCCTGTGGGTATACTCACATACATGTGGGCATAGATTCACACAGACACATATACAGAAATTAAAAATTCTTTAAATAAAAAGTTTTTTATAGCATGACTATAAAAAGGAAGTACAGAATTGATCACAGAAACTCTCCTAAGTATGAAATCTGAGAGTGTCATTAAAGACCACTTTGGAGAGAAATCAGAAACTAAAGCAAATAACAGACAAACTCTTACAGTTTAATAAAAAACTTTAAAAGATGGAATAGAAATAGCACCATGTAAAACACGTTCGACATCATTAACCACTGTGAAGTGAACTGCACACCACTTCAAATACACTGACGACTGAACCAGACAGATGAGGTAGGTGCAGCCGCGCATGCCTGGGACCATCTGTGGGGCTCGGCCAGGAAGAGCAGTCAAGCAGCACACTGAAACCTCCTCCCAGAATGGAAGGACGAAGGGAAGAAGGGGGAGGAGAAAGGGAGGAAAGCAGAGAAGGAGAAAAGGGGTCCTGATGACGACTGGGTAATTTTGAAGCCTCATATATTAACTTATGGAAAAGTAAGGTGATATACCCATTTTGTAAAACAGTTTGGCAGTTTCTCAAAAAGTTAAAGTGGTACCACACAACCCAAAAATTCAACTCTAGATACACATGCAGGAGATATTAAAACACATGTTCACATAAAAATTTACATGTTCATAACTGCATTATTTCCATTATTAGTGGAAATAACCTAAATGTCCATCAGCTAATAAACACAGAAATAAAACAAGGTATATTTATAAACCAGTACCCTATGTACGCCTAAAAAGATGCAGACACAATCACAACTCTGCAGCTTTAAGAGCTGTGTTAGGAGAGGCTACTCACAAGCTGGGAAGAGGAAGAGAACTTTTAAGATACATTTGCTCTCCTCCAGTCAACCGTTGCTCAGAACAGGCCAGCAAAAGCCAAGGAGGTCGTCGTCTAATTCCCTTTAGGGCTGGATGAAGCTCTGTAGCACCTTCAGGGGTTGGTGTCACAGAAGATCACCACGATAAACTTCCATCCCCAGATAGCACTTCTGTCTACTACACTAAGGCGGTGGTGACAGAAGAGGAATGGTGGAGCGGGAGGAACTGTGCCATCACCTGACAGTAATGACGTCACTCCACCCCAGAGCCAGCGGAAAGAGCCCAAACTCCCACTTCTGCCCATAGTCATTTCCCCCAAACTTGCTGCCAACTGGAGGTGAGTGGAGAACCTAGGTTTCTAGCTATGCTGCATTAACCATGTGACACTCCCTCCTCTGTGAAACCACACCACCCTCTCAAAAAAAGTTTAGACAAAATGTTTAACTAGAATTTGGAGTTTAATAACAATACTCAAGGTGCCCATTCTAAGAACTCGAAAGGTGTTATAATACACAAAGACAAGACAATAATAAACACAGAAATTGGGATAAGATGTCTGAGTTCCCTGATAAAGATTTCAAAGGAGCTAACATTAAAAACAAAAACACAGAATGATCATTTATCAACATACTTGAAGTTAAAAAAAATTAGACTGCTCCAGCTAAGAAAGACTAGACAGAAACAAGACTGCTAAAGATGGAAAAGATAAACATGTAACAGAACACAGGAAGAAAAATAACAAACAAAAACAAAAGAAAGGGAAAAGGCAAGCGCTTACATCTGTAACTGCATTAATATAATCCGTCTATTAATTAAATAACAAAAATTGACAGTGAATTTAAAACCTACATTGAGGGAAAAATGTTTCAATGATAGTGTTACAAGTTAAAAAACACACTGGAAGCTGGGCATAGTGGCACACCACTTCAATCCCAGCACTTAGGAGGCAGAGGAAGGCAGATCTCTATGGGTTTGAGGCCAGCTTGGTCTACATATGAAGATCCAAGTCAGCCAGGGTTATATAGAGACGCTATTTCAAAAACCAAACCAAAACAAAATTCACTGCAAGACCCAACACAGTAAAGATTTCATTTTACCCCAAGCCGGGATAGAAATTTAAATATTAGAGATATTAAGAAATAACTTTATCTCACATACCATCCCACCGGCCCAGACAAACAAAATGAATGTAGCAGCTTCATCCCAATATTGAGAACTGCAAACAACCCTGAATGGAAATATAGCACATCTACACCAAACCATCAAGCGATTGACCAGAAGCAAATAGCAGGCTCATACACAGCCTGGATGAATCTCCAGGGGTCTGGGTGGTGTGAAGTGAAAATGCCAACCACTAAAGGCAGTATATGCCATGGTTCCATTTACATAGCATTCTTCACATCATGAAGTTTTCTAAATTAAGAACAGATTAGAAGCTGCCAGGGGTTACAAAGCGGCTGAGAGCACCAGAAAATGGGTCTTGTTCTTCAAAGGAAACAAGCAAAGTCCTCATAGTGCTCTCCTTAAAAGTGCATTGATGGTAATACTACCAAGGATACGGGACAAGCATACATGACGTTGTATGTTTTTAAAAGCATGGGAGATCTACAAATCTCAAAAAAATTAAAAATGGCTTTAAAAGTTACTTCTTTTTCCTATATAAATAAGAGGAACATATTAAAGTTAGCAAGTTGTAAAGAAAATTCTTTACCATGATTTAGTATGATGGGCTTTTAATTCCCTTATAGATAGTCACACAGAAGAATAAATATAAGAACAGAAAACATACAAAGATTCCAAATAAAAGCATCTCTTTACCAGTGTTCCCTGGAAATTTCCTGGCTTCTTGTACCATGCTTTCTTGCTCCCATCTTCACAGACACACATATGATCCATGAGTCCGTTGCTGTACACAAAACACTTTCCTAACAAAGAAGAGTCCAATAACCAGTGATTACTTCATACAATGACATTATTTTTACAGATAAGCGGCAAGTATAGCGAGACTAGAAAAGTATAGAAAGAGGAGGAGCATTTGACATGTCAGCTCTTGCACACGAGGGAAATCTGCTGTCAGAACACACAGAACAAACGTCACAAACACAAGCATGCAGTGCTTGTCCTGTTATTTGTACTGCCGTCTAGACAGCTGTCAGCTCTACCTAACTTACCACACCTGGTCCCGACGGACTCACACTGCTGACAGAACTGTCTTCTCTGTTCAGTGAGACAGAATTCTGTGTCATAATGTATAGGCCTAAGCATTCCCTTCTGCATCCACAACTTTCTTTAATGTGTACACATAACCTTTTGATCTCTTTTTACTATTCTCTTGCCCTTATCTGCAATATGACTGCTCATATCACCATATTCCTACATACTCAACGGGAAAGCTTTAGCTTACTTTTAAAATTATTATTATTATTATTATTATTATTATTATTATTATTATTATTATTATTATTGTCTCCTCCATATTGATGCTGAGACCCAGGGCTTCACACATGCTAGGAAAGCAATTCACCCACTCAGCTACATTCTCAGAATAGGGAGGATTCAAATAAGACAACTTATCATAGCTCAGTCAACTTTCTGCTACCTCTGTTTGATATGCTACCTTTACAAAGTTTTCAAAGACTGATTAGATTGGTGTTCTTGTCCATCTGATAAGATATAGAACTACTTTTATCCAATTCCACATAAAGTCATGAACTGCATTATAAAATGAGAGAGAGAAACAGGTATGCTAACTGCAGACCTTCCTCTCCCCCTTCTCTCCTCCAAATCCAGTCCCCCAGTCTCACCCTCATCTCAGACACCTTCTGCAGCCTCCCCCTTTCTGTCCCCATGTCCAGTTGATCAGAAGGGCCTTCTTCTCCAACCTCCCCCCTACTTATCCTTTTATTCGACCCAACTCTATCAGGTTTTCTCTGGAATACTAAACATATAGAACAAAAAAAAATTTATTAAAAGCTGCAAGGGACAAGTAACATATAGAAGCAGACCTATTAAAATAGCACTTCTCAATATAGATGCTGAAAGTCAGAGGGCTTAGACAGATAAATGTTTTACAGACTCTAAGAGAGCCCAGACTGTAAAACTTTCGATCACAATGGAGAAATAAGACATTCCATGATAAAACTGAGCCCTATAGAAGGTGCTAGACAGAACAAACCAACGAAAGTGGTAACCCCCCCCCCCCCAAACACAAGGAATAAATAATCCCAGAGGGGAAACACACACACTCAAGACCTATCCTTCTGTTGTATACAAGAAACACACCTTAACATCAAGGATGGACATCAACTCAGGGTAAAAGAGTGAAAAAAGATATTCCAAGGAGATGTACTTAAGAAGCAAGCTGGTGTAGCCATTTTAATATATGACAAAATAGGCTTCAAACCAAAACTAATCAAAGAGATAGGGAAGGACACTACATTCAATTCTTAACATCTATGCCTCAAACACAAGGGCACCCAAGTTCATAAAAGAAACACTACTCCAGCTAAAATCACACATTGACCCTCACACACTGATAGTGGGAGACATGAACACCCCACTCTCACCAACAGACAGGTCTCCAGACAGAAACCAAACAGTGAAATGTGGGAGCTAACTGATGTCAGACACCACATGGACCTAACAGATACTACAGAACATTTCACCCAGACACACTGATGTCAGACACCACATGGACCTAACAGATACTA
>NC_022025.1:527154-528904 GCF_000317375.1 Microtus ochrogaster
CACCCAGACATACTGAAGTCAGACACCACATGGACCTAACAGATACTACAGGACATTTCACCCAGACACACTGATGTCAGACACCACATGGACCTCACAGATACTACAGAACATTTCACCCAAACACAAAAGAAAATACCTTCTTCTCTGCACTTTATAGAATTTTCTCCAAAATTGACCACATACTAGGACACACGCAAATCCTAACAGATATAAGAAAACTGAAACCCTACATCCTATCTGACCACCACAGATTAAAACTGGGTATCAACAACAGAAACAGAAGAAAGTCTACAGACTTGTGGAAACTAAGCAAACTGGATCGACATATGAGTTAAGGTCTTTCTAGAAGTGAACGACAATGAGTACAAAGCATGCCCACTTATTGGATACAAGGAAGGTAGTTCTGAAAGAAAACCTATAGCACTAAATACCTGCATTAAAAAAGAAGAAAGGGAGAGACCTCCTTCTAATAACAGCACTCCTGAAAGCTCTAGAATAAAAAAAAAAAAAATGACACCCAAAAGGAATAGATGGCAAGAAATAATCAAACTCAGGGTTGAAATCAAGAAGTGATTTCTTTGATGTGATGGTTTTGTTTTATCTTACTATATTTTATTATGTTTTGTTGTTATCTCTTAGAAACCTGTTCTTTTCTAAAGAGAGACTGAAAAGGACTATTCTTGTCTGAATAGCATATACTCACATATACGTCATTCTCTACTTCAATAAGGTAGTCCATAAAAATGTTAAGATACAGATGGATAGATGTATTTATATACAATAAATAAAGAAGGATAGCTACCATACACATTTTTTCTGCCTACATCTCATTAGGTACAATTAGAAGGTGAAAAAAATGGTTCTAGATAATATATCAATTCTAATAAATTAACAGAAATACTATGGAAACAAAAACGAGTACAGTAACATTTTAAAACTCTAACAATACTGTCACAGTATCCAACATACATACCTTTGGGGAATGGGTTGTTCTGGGCTTGGAGTCGAATTTTAACAACATCCAGGGGTGTCACTATGAATATAAAAGTTTTTAATTAAGATATGATATCTCTAAATCTCTAAGAGGTTCATGGTCATTTAAAACACCACCCATCAATCCGTACTTTTCCTAGTTTCTATGTGATGAGTAAGCTGTTTAAGAACAGCACTGAATGTGTCCCACCAGGGAGGAGTTCTGTTGCTCCTATGTGTGGCTCTTTGCACGGGTGTCCTCAGCTAGCGAAGGCAGACGGCCAACCACGTCTCAAGCACAAGGCATTCCTATCTGTAGCGACAGCTCCATAAGACTAAAGCACTACAATGTTAGAAAATATTAAAGCAATGACTGAAACTTCTAAGTCTAAAGATTTGAGAACAGCTTCCTATTACAGGTGACTAAAAACTGGACAGTGCTGGTCTTCCCAATACAATAAACACATTTGCATCAAATAAAGCCTGTAGGAAATGAAGTTTGGGGTAGGCTAGCCAGAAATCATCTTCAGCATTAGGTTATGCCATCCATTGGAACAACAAAGAAAATTTGCATCTTATTTTTATTTGTATGTTCTAGTTCATGAAAATAAGAAAAAAATGTCAAACTGTGGTTTCAAGAAAACTATTCCTCAGCCGGGCGGTGGTGGTGCACGCCTTTAATCCCAGCACTCGTGAGGCAGAGGCAGGCGGATCTCTGTGAGTTCGAGACCAGCCTGGTCTACAAGAGCTAGTTCCAGGACAGGCTCCAAAACCA
>NC_022025.1:529004-530201 GCF_000317375.1 Microtus ochrogaster
AAACCCTGTCTCGAAAAACCAAAAAAAAAAAAAAAAAAAAAAAAGAAAACTATTCCTCATCAGAGAACAAGAAAGTCACATTAGATAATTTGTAAGGTCATAATGAACATAAATTCTGACCTAAAGATACACCACAAAGCAATTGGTTTACATTTTCTAATCACTTGCTATCTTAATTAAACAGTCAACTTAAATCATTCAAACACTACGGTATCATCTGTCATTTGTCTGTAAGAAATGCATTCTATGAAACATAAAAAGTAACCCTTAGAAATGTAAGAAATTCTTGAGTGGCCCAAAATTATAGTATCCTATATGCAAATATTTTATTCCTTTTCTATTTTGAAAGACCTAAAGGAACTGTAAAAGTTTAATAATGCTGATAGAGACCTCCAATAACTTATTTTAAAACTAATTTTCTTCCTCCCTGTTTTTTTTTGGGGGGGGGGGAGGAGAGTCTCTCTATTATTGTCCTGGAACACCTATGTATAACAGGCTGTCCTACGAAGATCCACAGGCCTTTGCTTCCCAAGACCTAGGATTAAAGGCATGTGCCAGCATACCCAGCTGAGACTCCTAATTTTCAATGAAAACATAAACCTCAGAAAAATAGGTATCATTCCCAAGTGCAGCAGCAACTCGTGAGCGAAAAAGCAAGGACAGAGATTCGATTCTCTTCATTTTCTGTTCTTTTCACATCATCATGCTGATGAAGAAATACTGGCATCCTATGGTAGTACAAGATCGTTAGCCTGGGGACTTGGTAAAGTGCCTGCCACATGAGCACATGGACTAGAGTTTGAATCCCCTGCATCTATGTTAAACATTTGGCCCAGTGGCACTGGACTGTAATCCTAGCAAAGACTTGGGGTTTGCTGATCAATCATTAACCTTTGGCTTCAGTGAGAGGCTGTCTCGAACTGGCCTCCACACATAACTGCACACACATATGCATGCATGTGTGTGCACACACATACACAGGCACACACACAAATATGGGGAAGAGCAACAGAAGACACTGACACTGACTTCTGGCTGTCACATGCACTCATACACAAACAACAAATATGTATACCTACACACATCCCTCAAAAATATCATTACTTGCCGGGCAGTGGTGGCGCACGCCTTTAATCCCAGCACTCGGGAGGCAGAGGCAGGCGGATCTCTGTGAGTTCGAGACCAGCCTGGTCTACA
>NC_022025.1:530816-533014 GCF_000317375.1 Microtus ochrogaster
CAGGGTAGGAACCTAGAGAAGGGAGCTGATGCAAAGGCCATGGAAAGGTGCTGTTTTTTTCTTTGTTTGGTTTTTTGTTTTGTTTTGTTTTTGTTTTTTTGAGACAGGGTTTCTCTGTAGCTTTGGAGCCTGTCCTGAAACTAGCTCTTGTAGAACAGGTTAGTCTCGAACTCACAGAGATCTGCCTGCCTCTGCCTCCCAAGTGCTGGGATTAAAGGCATGTGCCACCACCGCCCGGCATAACTTGGTACATTTAAGATGAACAAGACTCAGACCCCTTCCCTATTCTACAATAGAGCACAATTGCTACTGCGTATTAATAGTTGTTTCATAGTTATAAAATTAAAAACACATGGCCTTAATGGGTATCTCATAAAAACTTCATGAGACAAGCAATATTTGTTACTTTTTGAAAGATATATATACAGATATATGTATCTATACATACAAATTTAGACTTTGATATATGAGTACATGATGTTTTGAGAAAAATAGTAAATAATATTTAGGTTGTAACTACTCTGTTATAAATATAATACAAACACTGATAAATGTTCATATCATTTTAATGCTCTGCAGAGTGTATAAATAATGCTTAAACAATCTCTTATACTTAGGTTATTGTCGAATTCTCAGTGGCAAGCCATCCTGATAATCTCCTATTCGTGTATCTTTTTGTAGTCTTTCTATACTTACCTTAGTGAGGAAGCTAAGGCAGTTAGCCTGTAGTAGTTATTATGTACACCTTTAATCCCAGCACTCTGGGAGCCAGAGGCAAGTGGATCTCTGTAATTCAAGACCACCATGGTCTATAGAGTGAGTTCCAGGACAGCCAGAGCTACACAAAGAAACCCTGCCTCAAAAACAAACAAAATAATAATACAGAGCCAGGTTTAGTGGTGCATTCCTTTAATCCCGGCTGTGGGAGGCAGAGATAAGAGTTCAAGGCCAGCCTGGTCAGCTAAGTGAATTCCAGGGCAGCTCGGAATATACAGGCACACCCACTTTCAAACAGAACAAAACAACCCTTACTACAAAGCCTAGTGTGGTGGTGAACGTCCCAGCTCTCAGGAAGCTGGAACAGAAGTGAGAGCCTTACAGACCAGTCTGGACTTCACAGCCAATCCGTGGCTCACTCACAAACAGACTTTGATGCAAACTTCCTTTCCAGAAAGACAGACTATTCACTGCCATTCCAATCATTCTGTGCCTTCACAACTCTCCCCTCTTGTCTCGGCCCCTCCCTGTCCTCTGCTTCCTGGATGCCTTGAGTTGAACCTCTCTGCCTCTGCACTTCTGCCACACACACACAGTTGGTAAATGAACCTAATACAAAGAGCTACTATTAGAGGTTCAAGTGAGCAGTAGGCAGCGGCTAAGTCTAAGCTTTCCTATGGATAGGAAAGAAAACAAGGAACACTTTTTGGCGAGAAAGGCTTCAAGTGAAAAGTGATAAGTATTATTAAAGTATTCATCATGTAAACTCAAGAATATAAAGCATCATTTGGTTATAAGTGACTTAATCTGAAAATGGCAGATTAGGCCACCTTTGATAATCACAAAAGTGAAGTAGACTGAGCAGATATTAACTTCATTAACAGAAAAATATTACAGAATAAGGGGGCTAATATTTGGCTATAGATGTAACTCAGTGGTAGAACACAAGGTACCAGTTCAGTGCCCAGAACAAGACAAATACACACACACACACACACACACACACACACACATCACACTTACAATTTGCCCATGATCATTGTAAAATTACTTTAAGACTAAATGAATTCATTTCTCTTGATTCATAGCCAAATACATGTTCAGTTAGTTCCAGCAGTGTCTAAATGTTTATCTTTGTGACCTGATACAGTTATCTACAAATGTGTTGGGCCACATTCTTAGCTATCGTAGAATGCATATAGTTTATGCACCACAAGTTGGCTTCCAGCTTTAATCCTAGAACTTGGGAGGCAGAGGTACGCACACATCTCTGTGTTTTGAGGACAGCCTGGTCTACACAGTAAGTTTCAAGACAGTCTGAGCTACCTACGAAGACCCTGTCAAAATCAAAACAAAAAGAACCAAAAATAAACAAACAAACAAGTTGGACACACATAATTCTACTCAATATTCCCCAGTTTTTCTCAGCAGGATGCTTTAATACAGTTTCTTAGTATAAATAACTCCATCCCCGTTCATTT
>NC_022025.1:533114-534884 GCF_000317375.1 Microtus ochrogaster
CTTGTAGACCAGGCTGGTCTCGAACTCACAGAGATCCGCCTACCTCTGCCTCCCAAGTGCTGGGATTAAAGGCGTGCGCCACCACCGCCCGGCCCGTTCATTTATTCTTGAATGGAAACCCTTCACCCAAAGGACTCTTCTCTCTGGGGGGCTGGAAGGCCACCTGGGAACCTTGGTATCCATTAAATGTGGGCTTTTCCTATTTGGGTTTGATTAGGTCTGATCTGGACTACTGTGTCTGTGGAGAGGCTCGTCGGGTGCAGAAACTTCTACTTCCCTATATTATCACTCAGAGTGTCACTAAGGAAATGAATGACACAGCAAAGCCATAGGTCTACATTTCAGGTGTTAGCCGTTCTGAACTCTTGGGAATGGAGGTGTGTGAGCAAATGACAGCAATTACAGATCTCTTCCCTGTGTGGGATCTTCACTGTGCTTTCAAGGCTACTCCCCGCTAGCTCCCACAACAGCTAACAACTATGCCCCTTGTCAAACTAAAACCGAGTCTCAAAATTAACCAACTCCTATAGTTTAGTGACGCTGGAACCACCCTAATTCTGCAGAAAATTCCATGACTTCCCACCATTGCTTTGTCCCTGGTTCTTTTCCAGCTCCCAGTTCCTTTCCCCAGCCTCTGACTATCCCATATGCTCTATCTACTCCAGGAAATTCCAGCCCTCCCTTGAGCTTCAATTCTAGTCTGTATTAACATTTCTCAAACATTTAAAGCATCTTACAAACATGGACATTCTGTGTTCTTTCTGTCGCTTACATTTCGAAAACCAAGTTTTCCTCTGAAAATGTTAAATGTTTGCTAAACCTGTATGACTCCTTCTCGAGATCTGTTAAGCACGTGTATAGAAACTCAAATCCATCAGTACAATGGCTCCCGCTCCCAGAAATACAAATATCTTCAACTGTCTACTGAACAGTTTAATAAAGTCAGACAGTTCCACGAACAGTTCCTCCGGGCTCTACCCTTAACCCGTTCAAAACAAAATCATTTCCTTGAGCAATCTTGGTGTCCTGTCTTTGGCTAACAGTTTCACAATTCACTTGTCTGTGCTTCAATATACTTATTTGTACTGACTGGTCTGAGGTACTGCATCAAAAATCAACATCATAAGAAACTCAATTACGGTCAAGAGTTAAGAAATGCAAAACAGAACAAAACACAACGGTTGTAAGGGTGAGCAAGCAGAAGTATACTCAAAACAAGTTTCGTGACGCATTTTCCCATCTATAAAGCAAAATTAGAAAAATCACAAACACCTCAATTTCGTCTTGACATAATCCTATTACTATTACAGTTTTACAGATGAAAAACCCCGAGACTTCATTTCCTACTCTTTTATTGTTGCAAAAAGAAAAAAAATCACACATATACACAGAGGGAACAGATCTGCACAGAACAAAAGTTCCCAAGGGCAGCGAGGGTCGGGTCCGCCAGGTGGACCCCCGCCCCGCCACCACCCTGGTCACCCAGGAC
The DNA here is from genome assembly GCF_000317375.1 of Microtus ochrogaster. Classification (NCBI taxonomy): domain Eukaryota; kingdom Metazoa; phylum Chordata; class Mammalia; order Rodentia; family Cricetidae; genus Microtus; species Microtus ochrogaster. The sequence continues at coordinate 534,604 of NC_022025.1, forward strand.
CTCTGCGGCCTGTCTGCGGGTCAGCCGGAGCTCGGCCCCGCGTCCCACACGCGGCTCACTGGCGTACCTGGTGGCGCGGCGACTGCAAGGCGATGTCCCAGCAAACCTAGCAGGTGCTGATGGCCACCCGTGCGAGGCTAACTGCATCCACCGCCGGGGCAGCTCCCCACTCCCCAGAGTCCGCAGCGCGGCGCGGGAACCCCAAGGGCGCTCCAGTGAACCTGGGTCTGCCGCCCGGCAGGACCGCGCGCGGGGCGGAGTCACAGCCCGGGGGGCGGGGC
>NC_022025.1:534984-561191 GCF_000317375.1 Microtus ochrogaster
GCGACCCCGGCAGGTGGAGCTTGCGCGAGGCGGGCCCGGCGCAGGAAGGGCGGGGAGCGTCCGGGCGCCGTCGTCGCGTGACGCGTTTTCAAATCTTTAACCGCCGCGGCTCACGCGTCGGAGCTTGGGCCCCTTCCTGCTGGGAGGCTCGGCGCCGGAACCGGCCCCTCACGGCGGCGCCGCGGCCTGCGCCCGGAGACCCTGGAGCTTTGTGTTCGCGGCTGTCACCGGCGGCACCCGGTGCGGACCCAGCATGTAGGTGCCTGGTGGCTGCCATGAACCTGGAGACCATGAGGATCCACAGCAAGGCGCCCCTCCCGGGTACGGAGCCCCTCCCCCGCCGCGGTCCCTTTAATCCTTTCCTGCTCTGCCGGCTCCACGGTGGATTCCCGGGAGTCGCCCCTGCGGGGGCCTCGGCCGCAGTGACACTTGTGGCTTCTCGGTGGCGCCCTGAAGGCGTTCGGTCTCCGTGAGGGGACAGCGCGGGCCGGGCCCCTCGCGCCCTCCGGGCCGCAGCTGCGACCCCGCAGTCCCAGGGCTGCAAGCTTGAGACAATGCGCGGGTCCCGGACGGCCGAGGCACCCGCCCCACTCATAATTAAAGCTCGTGTGTGTGTGTGCGTGTGTGTGTGAAAGAGAGAGAAACACGCCGTGTTGTTTCCTATTTCAATTGCATCGTATCGATTAAAATAAAAATTCATGATAAAAAGTTTTCCTGAGAGAGATGCATACATGAGTGTCTATTAACCAGGTAATAAGATGCAGGTTGCGTTTGAAAAGTGTATAGAAGTTGCTTGATTCTCATCTCCTTTTCTTTTAAAATAAGGAGATGAATGGTGATGTCCTTTGTGGGCCTGAGTTCCAAATATGTAAGCAAAGTGCATGAATTCGATTATTTAGTTCTTTGTAATACTAGCCAAAACCATGAAACCATAATTTGAGCACTCAGTAACCCTTGAGAATTGGGTTCTTTATTTTAGATACTTTTTTTCTTCTTGCCTAGGTAAATAAGCTGTTAAAATTTTTTTTTTAATTTTTTATTTTTGGTTTTTTCGAGACAGGGTTTCTCTGTGGCTTTGGAGCCTGTCCTGGAACTAGCTCTGTAGACCAGGCTGGTCTCGAACTCACAGAGATCCGCCTGCCTCTGCCTCCCGAGTGCTGGGATTAAAGGCGTAGGCCACCATCGCCCGGCCTAAACTGTTAAATTTTGAAACCCCAGTGTTGAGTTTTCACAGCGCTGCTGACATGAGTATCATGAAGCTACATCCTGAGAAAGTGAGCCTTCCAGAAAGACTGTCGAGTTCCCTGCCTTCAAACAGAAGCAGGTGGTGGTGGCGGTGGGCACACACCTTTAATCCCAGCAGAGGCAGAGTTCAAGGCCAGCCTGGTCTACAAGAGCTAGTTCCCGGACAGGCACCAAAGCTACAGAGAAACCCTGTCTCGAAAAATAAAAAAAAAAAAAAAAAGCAGGAACAAATAATGACTGCATCCCGTCTGGTCAGCCTTTCACCCTATAGAGTAATATTTAGGAACACATTTAGGTTCTAGTTACTTAAGTTGATATAACTAATAATTTTTCCTTTCTGTTAAATTTTGGTCTGCATAAAGCATTACCTGATTTCTTAATCACAGGTGGCATCCAAGACAAAAATGAAAAGAACAGACCGTCCTTGAAATCCCTGAAAACTGATAATAGACTGGAAAAATCCAAATATAAGCCTCTCTGTGGAAAAATATTTTACCTTGACTTGCCTTCTCTCACCGTATGTGAAAAACTACAAAAAGACATAAAGGATCTTGGTGGGGTAAGTGAAAACTGCACACTCCCAAAAAAAGGGGAAAAAATTATATTAGCACTTTATGAAATCATTAAAGAATTTCATTTTTGGAATATTATAGCCATTTAATCAATAGCAGCCTAAAACTATGAGTTGTTTATTAGTGAATCATTTAGGAACTGGGAGTATGCCCAGTGGTTTATAGCACCTGCTGCACATGCGCAGGATTTTCTGTGCTCAAGTCCCAGCACCACAGGACAAAGAAAACAATTTTTAGGCTTTTGGAACCTGCCAAAATGTTCATATTTCTGTGATAACTGGTTAAGTATGAAGGAAAAAGAGGGCTTGGTCCTGGTGACCTGCCTTCCAAATATATCTATGACTTTTGTAATATTGTGTGTGTGCGTGTGTGTGTGTGTGAGAGAGAGAGAGAGAGAGAGAGAGAGAGAGAGAGAGAGAGAGAGAGAGAGAGAGGAGAACTCCTGTGTCAACAGAAGCCCATCATTGGGGGCACAGCAGTTTTGGAGTTATAGTTAAACTGTCTTCCCTGTTACATATATTACTTAGATGATCAGAAAACTTAGACAAAAATCTAAAAGATTTCATATGTGTAATATTAGTATTACCTAAATACTAGCAGATGAGCTTATTATGATTTTTACTGTTCCAAAAGTTTCTCCTGGCTTGGAATTTTGAGTTTCTGAAAGTTTGCCTGTTTCCAGTCTAGAATTCAAAAGAGTAATTCCCAGATTTCTTAGAATTTTTGTTATGTGATATTTTACTTACCTGCCCTTGAAATTTTTCTACTTTTCTTTGCAGAGGATGGATAGAATTTTACTTTGAATATGAAAAAAATTTCACTTTTTGAATGAACTTTATTTTTGCTATCTTGTCAATTACATTCATATACAAATTGCAGCATAACCGGTTACCCCTATTTATTACCTTCATTGTCCTTCCACTCTTGCTCTCCAACTCCCCTGAACTTCCTGCTTTTCTCCTCTTCATTTTGTTGACTCATTATCACATGTTTATGGTAGCGTTTATCATAATGGCTGCACGTATAGAGGTCTTGGTCGATAGACATGCCACCATTGACTGGTCTGTCAAAGGTATGGTATATGTACTTAGTACCTTAGGTATGTGTAAGCATATCTGTTTTTAAACTTAAGTGCTGTCTGGTAATCTCGTTCCCAGAGTAACGTGGTGCACCACCATTCTTTTAATTATTGGTGGCTAACTTCATACTTTCTCAGATATGTTGCCCAGTCTTTAACTTTAGGTCTAAATCACTGATGTTTCGGTTTGTGTTTTTAGCAGTAGATGGCTTCAGACGTTGGTATGTCCATAAGCCTAGTGTGGGAAACATTTAAAAGAGAAGCTGACCACTGCTCCTTTCTCCCCCATCCTCACAGCGCTTCCTAAGCTATGTTCAAGAAACAAATTTTGAATTGCTTCTGCAATAGATAGTAGTTAAGGACGGTTTTGATTTTTTGTGTTATCAGATTTTACTGTCATGGTTTCTAGTATCTCAGTGTACATAATTAAAAGTGTAACATTTATACTTCCGGGGCAACGGAGTTACCATGATCACACAGGTGATTTTCGCAAGATGAGGCTTCTCCGTGGCACTCCAGATGTATGGACACCTGTGATTTCCTCAAATGCTGGAAACTCTGCTGCAAATTTGCGCTATTGGAGATCACAGCTGTACTCTCCCCCTAGAGAAAAAAGTACTGGGCCAGCGAGGTAGCTTGCAAGCAAGGGCATTTGCTGCCTAACCTAATAACCCACGTGATCTTTGGGACCCTAATGGTAAAAAGAGAGAGCCAGGTTCCACACTTCACTAATTTTCTTATTGGGAAGAAGTACTTAGTTGTGGTCTTTAGAATTTCTTTCCTTTAATTCAGTGATGTTGACTTAATTCCTAGATCCAAACTAATTTTGTCAAATAAAATGTTACGTTTTCCCCCAATTTTTAGTTTAATATAACCCTTCTGTCCTTTTTATTATTTACTGTTTCAGATCACCCCAAAAGTGTCACTGTTTAATTGACTAGTTCTGTTTTTTTCTAGTCTTAATAAAAACATGTTATTTATTATCCTGTTGATTTACACAGAACTGTATAGCAGTCAATTTTCACACATATCAAACTTTGTTTCATAGTGTTAAGTAGCTAAAGCAAAGCCATGTAAGGACATAGAGCCAGTTTTGTTAGTGAGACCAATTTAAAGAAAAAGAACAAATAATAGGCCTATTTCTAAATAGTTTAGACTAGAATAAACCATTTGGAGAAAGGTAAGTATAAGGGCAGTTGGATTCATGAATCTGGGAGAGCGGGACCTAAAAATGAGGTGAGCTGAAGTTTCATGAAGTAGCCAACTTTATTCAGAGCACCAGGCAATTTATACTCTGAAGATTAAGTGAAAGGGACTATTATTGGCTCGGGACACCCCAAGACCAAGTTCTCAGCACAAAGATTTATTTGCCCCAGAAGGACAAAGGGCAGGGAATTAGAAGCAAAGACAAGAGATAGAGGACAAAGGGGAAGGGGTATTTGTAGGGTAGAGAGGATGGTAAGGGACTACCTCTGGATAGAGGAGAAAGACGTGGCCTGTAGGAAAATAGAAGTACAACGGGAAACCCTGTGTTAGGATGGGCATATTAATTAGGGTAACCAAACGGGGCTTTTGATTGCTGGACCTTGGTAGTAAACCTTAGGAGGAGGAGGTAGCCAAATGGAAATAGACCTTGATGGCTAGCTTTAGGAATGTAATGTAATGGTTTAGCAAAGCAGAGGGAATACAGGAGAAGGGCAAAGCCTGCCAGAGTCATGTTTGCCATGCTTGGGCTGGCCAGAGTTCCTTCATTAATAAGAATCACAAGGACATGCCAAACATGGCAAAAACCATGTACTAGCCTCAGTACCCCCTCAGGACTCAGAATAGATGTCTATGGCAGGCAAGGATCTGAGGGTAAAAAAAATAAAAAAAATTAAAAAAAAAATAACTCAAGTACATTACCTCTGCATGTTCTTTATTTTGTGTGGGGGTGGGGGGTGAAGTGAAGAGACACGGAGCAGAAGTAGCTAGGAAAAGGGGAAAAGAAGAATAAGGGCTGATCTCCACGAGGTTTTTGGTTTTTACAGACATAGAAAATTCCGTAGGCGAAGACAATGATAATATGCATATCAAAATCAAATACAGCGCAGGTAAAAACTGACAAAGCAGTAGTACTCCAGTAGAGGTGACCCTACCCAGGAAAGAGCCAACATTCAAGGGGAAATACCTGACATCAGAAACCATTAGATAAGGTTACTAAGTATCCCTGAATCTTGAATTCACTCATTCTCCTCATCCAATCTCTTTTGTGATAATCAGCTTTGGGGACGCCCAGATTTGTTTGTTAGTGAAGGTGGAAGCCTGCTGCCTTCCTGCTTAGTGCTTGTCTTCTATAGACATTTATATGTGGTCTGTTAGCAGGTAATTTTGAGGGATTGACTCTGTAAACTTGACTGTTAGAACAAAGACTGAATGTTTTCGCTCTAAGGCCTCCTGGTGTGGGGGAATGGAGCAAGGTTATTCCGCTGCCGTGCAGAGGTTACACTGCTGAGGTGTTCTGGGAATGAATCCCATTTTGAAGGGAAGAATCATAGCTTCGCAAGGTTTTTGCAGATGTGACAGTGACTTTCCCAAAAGACAAGTGTTCCCACAGCTCTGCAAAACAGGTACCCCATAAGTTGTACACTTGTGGGTCTGTCTTTATGAATCTGCCAGCTGTACATTTACTGTATAGTCTTTGGGTTCCAACATCTACCTGGCTTTTGTTTAAGAAATGCAGCATGTATGTATCTCTCTCTGGGCAACGAATAGTATATTTTTTTGCAGACATGAGTACTTTATTATTTTAGTCCAAACACATTCAAAATGGAAACTCAAAAAGGATACTTTCCGCCTGAAACAATTAAACTAGATTCTACCAGCATATAATGCTTAACACATTACAAAATAAAGATGGTAATCCATTGTCTTCTATACTACTAAAGCCAAGGTGGTAAAGCCAGTTTGGTGCAGTAGTGTCATAAGGATAGAATATTACCATCAGAATAAAATAAATCAGCAAGTAACAGTAATGGTAGATGAGTAATGTTTTAGTTTGTCACTGAAAGGGGGACAAAATATTGAAAATCCACAGTTCTGCAGGTGAAGTCACCATGTAAACTTCTCTGTGTGATGTGTTCATGTGTACACATCTGTGGTGTGTAAAGGCTAGATGAAGCTGAATGGCTCTGAGCTCCACTTCTCTCTATTAACCTTAACATCTCTCATCTCTTAGTGGTGTTAACAGTTTCTGTGGGTTACAAGGCAATGTCCTGGATTAGAAATATATATGCTTGTGTCCATGTGTTTCTATGTGTGTGTAAATAGTTACACACACGTACAATAGGAAGAAGGAAATAACGAAAGATAAGTACACTTTGAGGAAAAACCACTGACAATAAAGCTACTTATTTCAAAGTATTTTGAATAAAAGCTTCAAAACTCCAAAGTATTTTTTTAGTACAAACTTCAAGTACTATACTTTATAAAGTCTAAAACTATTTCAAACAAACAAAAAACCTTAGCCTTCTAAAATTAAAACTACAAAAATTTATGTCTACAAAATATATACAATAGTGCAAGACGGTTCCTCAAAAATGGAAGACCTCATTTAAAGGGGAAAGAGACAATAAATTTTACCCATATTGCCCAGCTGACAAAAACAAAATAATTTAATAGCTAGCAAACAGTCACATAGTTCAGAAACAATTGGCTACTATGTCAAGTGTGTGTTTTGTTTTCACTAAGGTAGGACTAACAAGCAGCTTTGAGTGGTCACACTTGTTTACTCTGCTTCTTTCTTGAAACATCAGAAATGTGATAGACACTTATTATTCCAACCCTAATACTGGATAATCTTTGTTATTCTTGTGGTTTACTGGAACCTGCTATAAAGACAGACAGTAAATCGAGCATTTAGAAACATTGCTCGCAGAATTGTTTAAAGATTCATGTAAAAATAAAAGGCTATTGTCCCAGACTTAAATTTAGGAGCCATTCGGGTGCTGATATCAGTTTAAGAACTGTACAAAATTAATGACAATTCTCTGTTCCCCGAATCTTCGGACCTGCCGTTCTTCCCTCTGAAAACCGCAGTTTCCTCACTTAAGTTTACTTGCCATTTTTGGGAATCTGACTGCTTTCAAACTGTGACTAAAATGTACATCAAGTTTGACTTTTCCAAGCATTAAGTGCTAACATTTTATAGTTCATATTTGAGCTAAAAGTCAACAAGATTTACTCAGCTGACTTCCTCTCCCTTCAAACACATGAGACTCCCTCCCACATAGAACATAGAAGATGTTAACTGAAGAAAAGATAAATAGGCATCCATTTTACTGATTTTAAAGATACTACAATTTTTATACATCAATGATTTACTTCAACGTTTTTGCAGCCAGTTGGCTTTGCAGCACAGTGACTGATAACCACACTGCACAGAATCACAGCGAGACTGGGATGATGTGTTGTAGAAGGCACCATCATGGTTATTGCAGTACCAGAAATCAAATCCAGGAAACAGTTTTCATTGTCCACAGCTTAAAGAAAGAAAAGAGGAGGGGTGTGTTGAGCAGCCAGCCATCCCTGTACTTAAGAGGACAAGTTGGAAACTCTTACGCTACAGAGCCGCTAAATCTGGCCTAGTATTTGAGACCACAGCATTTGAAGCTCTCGTTTTTTGTTATTTCATTTATAACTAAATGTTTTCCTTCTGGAATATTTGCAGTCTTGTTAAGGTTGGTGAATGCACATGCTGGCCACAGCAAGCAGATAAAATGCCCTCATGATTTTACAAACTATTCTCTACTGAAAAAGAAGTTGAAAGATATTTTTCCCTGTTATCTCTTGTTGCAGATGTCAATGTTAATGACTTCAAAATACCCGGCAGTGCATTCTAATGAGTATATAACAAGTTATTGTTGGTTTGTGTTGCGGGAAAGCCAAGGAAAAAAAGCAAGATTCTCCAGAACAGGCCCCAACGTTACAGAGAAACCCTGTCTCGAAAAACCAAAACCAAAAAGAAACCATTATGAACACTAGCAGAGCAGTGGCCTCATAACTTCATCATGATCAGTTGCTTCATGCTCCCGCTGTCATACCTTTTTGAATTATTTTCTGAAATAAATAAATAAATAAATAAATAAATAAATAAATAAATAAATACTTTATTAGCTGGTCAGTGAAAATGAATATTGCCTGGGAGAAACGATAACAATTTGCATTTCCCTAAGGTTGCTCCTCTCAGCAGCCAATTCTGAGTTAATATAGCTTAAATTAACATCACAAACTTCATTTTTTTAGCCTCTTAAAACATGTTTACACAGTGTAAGTTTATATGTGTGTGTGTGTGTGTAAGTGTGCACATCTAAGATGTTCAGTCGTAGATGGAAATCAGAGGAGAACCTTACAGGAGTTTGTTTTATCCTTCTGCAATGTTTTTCCAGTTGATTAAACTCTGATCAGGCTTGGCAACATGTGCCAACCCCTTGAGGCCTCTTGCTGACAGACCTTGTTATTGCCTTTTGTGATATGATTCCTGAAGAAGTTAGATTAGATAGAGGTTGCACAAGGTCTCCTTACTGAGTATTAGTTGTTTCTGCTTAGTTCTCAGTCTTCCATGGCAGTTGTGTTTATATGGCATGCATTTTAATAGTACTACTAGTGTTATATGGCATGCATTTTAATAGTACTACTAGTGTTAGTAGACTTAGTTTAATTCTTCTTGAGTGATGAGTGGTCTTAAATAACATTGACTTTGGTACATGTGATACTACAAAGCATGTTGGGCATTTCCTTTTAACAATTTTATGCTTGTAGAATATATTTTTTTCTATGTTTAAGCCTTAGAAAATTTTTTAAACTTAATGATTTAGAACTGTGATTACCAGCTGGTAAGATTAAGTAAAATTTAAAATTCAATAGTCTGGTTATAATAACTACATTTTGGGTGCTTAGTAGCTAGTTTGTGCAATGGTTTTACATGATACAGGCAAAGAACTACTCTGTAGAAAACTTTGTTGGTATAACTCCAGCAAGTCACTTCAGTTTTCATTTCCAAAATACATAGAGAAGTACCCTGGGAGTATATGAGCTACATTATTAGGATAAAGTACTTAAGAATAGTATTTCGCACATGAGAACTACTGGCTTGAAAAAATACAGCTCGAAAAGTACAGATTTGTAAGATACAAATTGCATCAAATTGTAATTTGTGTAATTTTTAAATAGCTTTGGAGTTTTTATTAAAAGTACTTCGTTTTCTTCTAGCGAGTTGAGGAATTTCTCAGCAAAGATATCAGTTATCTTGTTTCAAATAAAAAGGAAGCAAAGTATGCACAAACATTGGGTCGAATTTCTCCGGTACCGAGTCCAGAATCTGCTTATACTGCGGAAACCACCTCACCTCATCCCAGCCACGATGGGAGTTCCTTTAAGTCTCCAGACAGAGTAAGTGTGTTATACATGCTTTGAGACAAGATCTCACTGTGTAACTCTCTCAGGCTGGTCTGGGCTCTCTACATAGCCCAAACTAACCTCAAAATTGTCAGCCCTCCTGCTTCTACCTCTCTGGACTTTGAATAGCAGGCTTATAGCACATAGATGGAGCAGTTATAAAGCTGAAGCTCCATGGCTTCCTCACTGTGCTTAACGTCGGCTCTCTTTTTTTTTTTTTTTTTTTTGGCTCTCTTTTTCTTAATGATGCAGTGTGCTCAAGTCGTACCCTGATTCCATACATACATACATACATACATACACATACACACATACACACTTTTACTTTAGAAGGTAGCTTTGTTTTTGGAATAATTTACAAAATGTTAATAGCCAGTCACTCCTTTGAAGAAATTTGAAAGGAGAGAAAAACAAACTGACCGGTTCCAGCTTACTGCCTGTTTCACACAGTTTACAAGTTAGGCATAATTTTACACATCCAAGAGCTTGGTGAAAAATCAAAACAGTATTTCATGGCAAGTAGAAAATGTGTGTGTAATTACTGTATAAATGTTAGGGCTGCTTTCATGCTTTAGGTAGAATTTTAGTCTGTGGCAAAGATCATGTGACATACAAGGCCTACAAAGGTATTCTGCTTGACCCTTGCATAAACGAAATTATAAATCCATGCTAAAAAATTACTGGCAATACTCTCCTGTCAAGTCATTGCCATTAAGGTGGAAAACAAAAGGAAGGAAAACTAATTGACTTAAATATTTAGAGAGTGAGAGATAAAACACTTAATGTATCTAAATTGTTAGATTGACATATAATTAAGTTGCTGTTTAAAACATACCTTCCTTATCTGTTGGAGCCATATGAAAAGCAGTTTAAATATAGAGCAAAAAGAGATCACTTGAGAAAAGGAGAAGGATGCAGGCTGATTCATAAAAATTGACCCTCTTTGGTCTCATCGGTTTCTTTTTTTGTTCTTGATGTTTTGTTGTTTTCTCCCCTGGGGGGAAAAAGAGGGAAAAAATATTTTTTACATCTGTCTTGCCAAGAGAATGATGAAGTCACCTTTGACCATAAATTTGCTGTGTTCTTAGCTGTTGAGACTTTATATAAACCGAATTTATCTACTTTATTGATTTCCCCTTTCTATCCCTTTCTCCGATGAAGTATTGTATATCTTTATGCTTGCTTTTTCGGTCTTCTTATAGGTGTGTCTGAGCAGAGGAAAGTTATTAGCTGAAAAAGCTGTCAAGGATCATGTGAGTATCAACTTGAAATTGACACTGTGTGGGCTGCAGCTAGAGCTTATTTGGGACGGTGATGGTCTAGCACACATGAGCTCCTTGGCTGTTCATAAGCCAGGCATGGCAAACAGCATATGCCTGTCCTCACAGCATTAGGGAACTAGAGAATGAGACGTTCAAGAGCACCTCAGATACTTAAGAAGTTCAAAACCAGCCAGGACAGGAGACAAGAAGGGGAAGAAAAAAATCTGTGCTAAACTCTCTTTTTGCTTGTTTGGTCTTCTTTTAGGTGTGTCTGATTTTTCTGCGACAGGTTCTTATGTAGTTTAGGCTGGCCTCAAATTTGCTATAGAGCTTGACTTCCAAGTGTTGACATTATAGATATTATTTAAAATGTATCTGTGGGCAAATTAGATGTTTCCGTGGGAAAACAGCTTACTGCCAAAATTAGGACCCAAATGGTGGCAGGAAAGAACTGACTCATAGAAATTGTCCTCTGATTTCCATGTGTGCGTTGATATGTGTACACACACACAAAGACGTGAACATATGGAGGATAAGTAAATGTAATAAAAAGTATTTAACTTGGGCTGGCAGTGAAGTTGGTAAAAATGCCTGCCATGAAAGCCTGAAGACCTAAATTTGGATGCCCGAATCCATAAAAAGTAAAAAGCCAGGCATGGCAGCAGGTGCTTTGAATCCCCAGACGTGGAGTATTTTGGGGGTGGGGGGTGGAACAAGTGAGTCCCTAAAACTTATTGACTATCCTAGCTGAATTAGTGACTGTCAGGTTCAGCAAGTGACTGTTTAAAAGATTAAAAGTGGAGAGTGATTGGAAAAAGACACCTAGCATTAACCTTGGCCTTTGCTTGCACACAGACATTGTACACCCCACATACACGCAGAATTTATAATTAAAATTGCAGATATTCTGAAGATAGTCTTTAATTTTTAATGAGAAAAGCTTAAATTAAGGCATCATCTCATTCTAGCTGAAGCAGAAGCTGCTTCCTGGAGAAACACTCCCATCTTGTGGCCTTCAGAAATATTACTGAAAAACCAAAGTTTGCCACAGTAATTGTTAAGCCAGGCATAATGGGCATACCTTTATTCCTAGCACTTTGAGGAGGAAGAGGCAGGTGGAATTCTGATTTCCAGGCAAGCCAGGCCTACAAAGTGAGACCTTGTCTCAAACAAAACATAGGCATATTTTAATTGGGATTGATTTAAAAATGCCAAAATAGAAAACAAATCCTCATTACTTTAGTAATTCTTTGGTTTTCGAGACAGGGTTTCTCTGTAGTTTTGGAGCCTGTCCTGGAACTAGCTCTCGTAGACCAGGTTGGCCTCGAACTCACAGATACCTGCCTGCCTCTGCCTCCCGAGTGCTGGGATTAAAGGCATCCCCGACCACCACCCAGCACTTTTGTAATTCTTGATTGACACTTACGCATAAACTCTTCAGTGGCATTAACATTGGTATGTCTTTTTTACAATAATAATTTTTTAGATAAATGGGGTTTTTTGTTCTTTTTTTATAGGATTTTATTCCTGCTAATAGCATACTATCAAATGCCTTATCATGGGGAGTAAAGATTCTTCATATTGATGGTAAGGATCTTTTTATAATATTTGTCTGCCCCTTAGTTCTTAATTTTACGTAGTAAAATGTTTGACATTAGGGGGTACCTCTGATGGGAAACCCTTAACCTGCGTTTACTACCACTTGAGATGTCATTGTAAATTACTAACCTTCAGTTCTTCTCTCAACAGACATTAGATACTACATTGAGCAGAAGAAGAAAGAGTTGTGTGCTCTCAAGAAATCAAGTACTTCTGTGAGGGATGCGGTATGTTCTTTTCTTTGTTTTTAAAGTACTGTTAAAAGTAATAGCTTGGTTTTTTTGTGTATATATCTAATAAGTCAAAAAGACTTTGTCAGAATATTTTACGGGTAAGCCTATGTAATGTTTGTCATTGAAGCTTGCATTCATGAAGTGAAAATTGTTTCTGGGGTAATGACGCACAGTTTTCTCATCCTTTTTTTATTCTTTTGTTGCTACTGTTTTTTTTTTTTCTAATAAACCAGAAGCAAACTTTATTTCAGGAAAATAAAAAAATTAAAAAAATAAATCTCCACAGAAAACTTACCAGCTAGCTGAGACCACAGCCAGAGATGGACTTGTAAGGCTGTGGCAAAGACTGGTTTCTGAACTCCTCCTTTTATAGCAAGCATTAGGCAATAACAAAAGAATTTTTGCAATCTCAAGGTAAAACTCGGATACAAATTGCCCTTCGATTTATTTATTTATTTATTTGTTTGTTTATTTAAGATTTCTGCCTCCTCCCCGCCATCGCCTCCCATTTCCCTCCCCCTCCCCCAATCAAGTCCTCCTCCCTCATCAGCCCGAAGAGCAATCAGGGTTCCCTTACTAAGGACCTCCCACCTCCTTCCAGGTCTAGTAAGGTGAGCATCCAAACTGCCTAGGCTCCCCCAAAGCCAGTACGTGCAGTAGGATCAAAACCGACTGCCATTGTTCTTGAGTTCTCAGTAGTCCTCATTGTCCACTATGTTCAGCAAGTCCGATTTTATCCCAGGCTTTTTCAGACCCAGGCCAGCTGGCCTTGGTGAGTTCCCAATAGAACATCCCCATTGTCTCAGTGTGTGGGTGCACCCCTCGCGGTCCTGAGTTCCTTGCTCGTGCTCTCTCTCCTTCTGCTCCTGATTTGGAACTTGACATTTCAGTTCGGTGCTCCAATGTGGGTCTCTGTCTCTGTCTCCTTTCATTGCCTGATGGAGGTTAATATTCAGGAGGATGCCTATGTTTTTCTTTGGGTTCACCTTCTTAGAAGAAAGTATGGAATATATACATATTAGAGTATTACTCAGCAGTAAAAAACAATGACTTCTTGAATTTTGCGTGCAAATGGATGGAAATAGAAAACACTATCCTGAGTGAGGTAAGCCAGACCCAAAAAGAGGAACATGGGATGTACTCACTCATATTTGGTTTCTAGCCATCAATAAAGGACATTGAACCTGTAATTCGTTGCTACTGTTTTTTAAAGAGATACTTTTGTTTATTCTCCAGGAAAACATTTCAAATTAACTTATTACATAAGAAAATCCAAATATTCATTTCATTGGTGGTAGTATATCAAAATCTTGTGCGGACTAGCCAGTTAGTGTCAGTGTAACGTATTTGTTGATGGCTTTATAAAAAGTGATGGAGATAGAGTAGTTTTGTAATTTGGGCCAGTAGGCATCTTACACTTTCTACAACTCCAATAACACTAAGGACTTGTATCTGGGGTTCTGTTGGTTTTGGTTTTCCTGTTTTGTTTTTTCACCTCTTGCAATTGGAAATGGCTACTCAATATCTTTGCATTGACTGGCATTCCACTTTGTCATTTGCATTCTGGTATTGAGTCCACCCAGTAAATTTTGTATCATGAGTACTGTACTTTTCAGTTGTATTGTTTCTGTTTGGCATGTGTGCATGTGTGTGCAAACATTTATGTATCAGCTAAGTTTTGACTAAGGTACTGCCAGTGTTGTGAATTTTCCATATCTATCACAGTAGTTAGACAAAGCTGATTTTGTTTATGCTGTTGCTATTTTTGTTATTATTGTTTGTTTTTCTCTAGACAGAGTCTCACTATGTAGATCAGACTGGCCTCAGACTCACAAAGACCCACCTACCTTTGCCTCTCAAGTGCTGTGATTAAAGGTATGTGCCCCTGTGCCTGGCATTACTGTTGTTTTAACGAATACAGCCATCCAGTTTTTGTTCACAGACTGTGAATTCTCTTCTTATTTTTGTAATTACCAGGTCATTTTAAATCTGTTACGTTTTCAAAGGCTTGCATGCATTTTAAGGGTTGTCTTATATACATACTACATATCGGTTAGTCTGAGGTTTGAGCAGTGATTTGAATTTTAGTTCCATTTCCAAAGCCCTTTCTGTCTTGTACTTTGGATTTATTGATAACATGTGCAAAGTTGAGTTCTGCCCGTCGCATGTGTAGATTTATACAAGGAGTTGGGGATTCCTCTCTCCAGCCTGTTCCTTGAAGCCTCTATTTAAAGATCCCTTCCCCAGCTCTTCTAGTAAGAAACTGGGAATTTCCCATACTACCTACACTACTGTCCATACTACATTTATACCTGGAATGCACAATACCCTTATGACAAACTGGAAGGAAAAAAGGAAAAAAATCCTGAGGCATATTTGGGCTCCTGGGGCCTCTTTGGTTATTTCTCTAGTGAGAAAGATGGAGCTAGGTTACTTTTTTTTTAATATTGATTATTATTGAGCTCTACATTTTTCTCTGTTCCCCTTCCTGCCTCTCCCCTCCCCTTCAACCATCTTCCAAGGTCCCCATGCTCCCGATTTACTCAGGAGATCTTGTCTTTTTCTACTGCCCATGTAGATTAGATCTATATATGTCTCTCTTAGGTCCTCATTGTTGTCTAGGTTCTCTGGGGTTGTGATTTGTAGGCTGGTTTTCTTTGCTTTATGTTTAAAAACCACTTCTGAGTGAGTATATGTGATAATTGTCTTTCTGTATCTGGGTTACCTTTAACTCAGAACAATGTTTTCTAGCTCCATCCACTTGCCTGCAAAATTCAAGATGTGGTTATTTTTTTCTGCTGTGTAATACTCCACTGTGTAAATGTACCACATTTTCCTTATCCATTCTTCCATTGAAGGGCATTTAGGTTGTTTCCAGGTTCTGGCTATGACAAACAATGCTACTATGAATGTAGTTGAGCACATGTCCTTGTGACACTATTGAGCATCCTTTGGATATATACCCAAAAGTTGTATTACTGGGTCGTGAGGAAGGTTGTTTTCTAATTTTCTGAGAAATCACCACACTGACATCCAAAGGGGCTGTACCAGCTTGCACTCCCACCAGCAATGCAGAAGTGTTCCCTTTACCCCACAACCTCTCCAGCATAAGTTTTCATCAGTGTTTTTGATCTTGGTCATTCTTACAGGTGTAAGATGGAATCTCAGAGTTGTTTTGATTTACATTTCTCTGGACTAAGGATGTTGAACATTTTTTTAAGTATCTTTTAGACATTATAGATTCCTCTGAGAGTTCTCTCTTTAGGTCTGTACTCCATTTTTATTATTTGATTATTTGATCTTTTGATGACCAATTTCTTGAATTCTTTATATATTTTAGCGATCAGACCTCTGTCTGATGTGTGGTTAGTGAAGATCTTTTCCCATTTTGTAGGCTGTTGTTTTGTCTTGTTGACTGTATCCTTTGTTTACAGAAGCTTTTCAGTTTCAGGAGGTCCCATTTATTAATTGTTTCTCTCAGTGTCTGTGCTACTGGGGTTATATTTAGGAAGTGGTCTCCTGTGCCGATGCATTCAAGTGTACTTCCCACTTTCTCTTCTATAAGGTTCAGTGTGTCTGGCTTTATGTTGAGGTCTTTGATCCATTTGGACTTGATTTTTTTTGCATGGTTGATAGATATGGCTCTATTTTCATTCTTCTACATGTTGATATCCAGTTATGCCAGCACCATTTGTTAAATATGCTTTTTTTCCCATTTGATATTTTTTACTTCTTTGTCAAAAATGAGGTGTTTGAAGATGTGTGGATTAATAATATCTTTGATTCTGTTCCATTGGTCCTCCTATCTGTTTTTATGCTAATACCAGGCTGTTTTGTACAGACTGTTGCTCTGTAGTAAAGTTTGAAGTTAGAGATTGTGATGCCTTCAGAAGTTCTTTTATTGTACAGCATTGTTTTAACTATACAGAATTTTGTTTTGGGGGTTTTTTTTTTTACTTTTTCATATGAAGTTGAGTACCTTTCTTTCGAGATTGGTGAAGAATTTTGCTGGGATTTTGATAGGCATAGCATTGAATCTGTAGATTGCTTTTGGTAAGAAGCCATTTTTACTATGTTAATTCTGCCTACCCAAGAGCATGGGAGATCTTTCCATTTTCTGGTGTCTTCTACAGTTTCTTTCTTCAAAGATTTAAAGTTCTTGTCATATAAGTCTTCCACTTGTTTGGTTAGAGATACTATGAGATAGATATTTTATGCTATTTGTGGCTATTGTGAAGGGTGATACTTTATGATTTCTTTCTCAGCCCATTTATCATCTGTCTACAGGAGGGCTATTTTTTTTTTGTTTTTTTTTTTGTTTGTTTGTTTGGTTGGTTAGGTTTTTTTTTTTTTTTTTTTTTTTTTTTTTTTTTTTTTTTGGAGTTAATCTTGTATCCTGCTGCATTACTGAAAGTGTTTATGAGTTGTAGAAGTTCCTTGGTAGAATTTTTGGGGTCGCTTATGTAAACTATCATATCAGCAAACAGTGAGAATTTGACTTCTTCTCTTCCAATTTGTAGCCCCTTGATCTCCTTTTGTTGTCTTATTGCTCTAGCTAGGACCTCAAGAACTATATTGAATAGATAAGGAAAGAGTGGACAACCTTGTCTTGTTCCTGATTTCAGTGGGATCATTGGGAGTTCCTCTCCATTTAGTTTGATGTTGGATATTGGTGTGCTCTATATTGCCTTTATTATGTTTAGGTATATACCTTGTATCCCTACTCTCTCCAAGATCTTTATCATAAAGGGATGTTGTATTTTGTCAAAAGCTTTTTGGGCATCTAATGAGATGATCTTGTGGTTTTTATTTTTTAGTTTGTTTACATGGTAGATTACATTGACAGATTTTCGTATATTGAACCATCCCTGCATCTCTGGGATGAAGTTGACTTGATCATGGTGGATGATGGTTTTGATGTGTTCTTGGATTCGATTTGCCAGTATTTTATTTAGTGTTTTTGCATCAATGTTCATGAGTGAGACTGGTCTATTATTCTCTTTCTTAGTAATGTCTTTCTGTGATTTGGGTATCAGGGTAATTGTAGCCTCATAAAAAGAGTTTGACAATGTTCTTTCTGTTTCTATTGTGTGGAATAATTTGAGGAGAAATCTTGTAGAATTCTGAGCTAAAACCATCTGGTCCTGGGCTTTTATTGGTTGGGAGACTTTTGATGACTATTTCTATTTCTTCAGCAGTCTGTTTAATTTGCTTATCTGGTCTTGATTTAATTTTGGTAAGTGATATTTATCCAGAAAGTTGTCCGTTTCCTTTAAGTTTCCCAATTTTGTGGAGTACAGGTTTTCTAGATACGACCTGATGATTCTCTGTTTTTCCTCCATGTTGTTGTCTATTTTGTTGATTTTCTCAAAGAACCAGCTCTTTGTCTCATTGATTCTTTGTATTGTTTTCTTTGTTTCTGTTTTGTTGATTTTAGCTCTCACTTTGATTATTTCCTGCCATCTTTATGTAGGCATTTAGTGATACGAACTTTCCTCTTAACACAGCTTTTATTGTATCCCATAAATTTGGGTATGTTGTGTGCTTATTTTCATTGAATTTTAGGAAGCCTTTTTTTTCTTCCTTGACCAATTGATGATTCAAGTGAGCATTTAATTTCCATGTGTTTGTGAGTTTTCTGGAATTAGTATTGCTGTTGACTTCTAGTTTTAAGCCATGGTAATCTGATAAGGTATATAGGGTTATTCCAATTTTTTTTGTATTTGTTGAGTTTTGTTTTGTTACCGAGTATATGGTCAATTTTTGGGAAGGTTCCATGGGGTGCTTAGAAGAAGATATATTCTTTTCTGTTGGATGGAATATTCTATAGATGTCTCTTAAGTCTATTTGAGTCATAACATCTGTTAGTTCTCTTATTTCTCTGTTCATTTTTTGTCTTACTGACCTGTCTAGTGGTGAGAGGGGAGTGTTAGTCTCCCATTATTAGTATGTGGGGTTTAATGTGTGATTTAAGATTCAGAGTGTTTCTTTTACATATGAGGGTGCCCTTGTATTTGGGGGCATATATGTTCAGTATTGAAATTTTCTCTTGATGGATTTTTCCTGCGACTAATATGAAATGACCTTCTTTGTCTCTTTTGATTTCAGTTTGAAGTCTATTTTGTTAGATATTAGGATAGCTACACCTGCTTGTAGGTACATTTGATTGGAATATTTTTTTCCCAACCCATTACTCTGAGGTGATGTCTGTCTTTGAGGCTGAGGTGTGTTTCTTGTATGCAGAAAAAGGATGGATTCTATTTTTGTGTCCAATCTGTTAGCCTGTGCCTTTTTTTTTTCAGTTTTTTTTTTATTGAGAAAAGGAAGGAAAAAAAAAACAAGTTTCCACCTCCTCCCAGCCTCCCATTTCCCTCCCCCTCCTTCCACCCTTCTCCCCCTCCCCGCACTCCTTTCCCCCTCCCTCTCCAGTCCAAAGAGCAGTCAGGGTGCCCTGTCCTGTGGTAAGTCTTAGGTCCTCCCCCCTCCGTCCATATCTGGAAGGTGAACATCCAAACTGGCTAGGCTCCCACAAAGCCAGCACATTAAGTAGGATCAAAACCCCTTGCCATTGTCCTTGGCTTCTCATCAGCCCTCATTGTTCGCCATGTTCAGAGAGTCCAGTTTTATCCCATGCTTTTTCAGTCACAGTCCAGCTGGCCTTGGTGAGCTCCCAGTAGATCAGATCCACTGTCTCAGTGGGTGGGTGCACCCCTTGTGGTCCCAACTTCTTTGCTCAGGTTCTCCCTCCTTCTGCTCCTCATTGGGACCTTGAGAGCTCAGTCCAGTGCTCCAGTGTGGGTCTATGTCTCTATCTCCATCCATCACCAGATGAAGGTTCTATGGTGATATGCAAGATATTCGTCATTATTGCTATAGGATAGGCTCATTACAGGTTCCCTATCCTCAGCTGCCCAAGGAACTAACTGGGGACATCGCCTTGGGCTCCTGGGAGCCACTCTAGGTTCAAGTCTCTTGCCAACCCTAAGGTGGCTCCCTTATCTAAGAATTGTGCTTCCATGCTCCCCTATCCAACCTTACTTTATCCCAATCATCCTTTTTCCCCAAGTTCCCCCCATCCTCCCCTTCTCCCTTTTCTCTCCCCATTTCCCCTTACCCCCATCCCATCCCACCCCCAAGATCCCAATTCTCACCCCGGCAATTTTGTCTACTTCCCATAGCCAAAAGGATAACTATATGTTTTTCCTTGGGTTCACCTTCTTACTTAGCTTCTTTAGGTTCGCCAATTGTAGACTCCGTGACCCTTATTTATGGCTAGAAACCAATTATGAGTGAGTACATCCCATGTTCATCTTTTTGGGTCTGGGTTACCTCACTCAGTATAGTGTTTTCTATTTCCATCCATTTGCTCCCCCATACCTGTTCCTGTGTAGTTTGCTGTCTAAGGTCTGTTCTGGCCCAGGTCGCTGGTTCAGTCCTGGTCTGCAAAAGTCCCTGGACTGGATCCGCTCCTGCTCCTGTGGAGCTTGCTTTCTCAGGCTCACTCCAGCCTAGGTAGCTGGTTCAGTGCAGAGTTAGTTTAGTTTTTGAGTCATTCACTCAGACACCTTTATGACTGGAGGTCCACATTTGACACAATCTTCACAATCTGCTTCCTGCTTAAAAATTTTATATGCCTACCTACTTGCTTATTGAATGGTGTCCAGAGTTTTGTTATAGCCAGCGGATTATAATTATTTATTTCTTATAGCTCCAAACTGTACCCTTTTCTTCATATGTTGAAGGCTAAGACCTAACCTAGAATGCAAGGGATGAAAATAGAGCTGGACTGCGAGGCCCTGTGTTCAGTACAATCATCTCAGTAAAGAATGTCAGTAGGACTGAGTTCAGTACAATCACCTCAGTAAAGAATGTCAGTAGGACTGAGTTCAGTACAATCACCTCAGTAAAGAATGTCAGTAGGACTGAGTTCAGTACAATCGCCTCAGTAAAGAATGTCAGTAGGACTGTGTTCAGTACAATCACCTCTGTAAAGAATGTCAGTAGGACTGAGTTCTGTACAATCACCTCAGTAAAGAATGTCAGTAGGACTGAGTTCTGTACAATGATCAAGATCTTGAGTTCTTGAGTAGTGTTCAGTGTATTTGACTCAACTGATGTTAAGAAGCAAGATTTTTGAAAAATAACCACCCACTTTGATATAGTATTTTTCCTATGGATTTTTTTCTCTTGACAGTACTGAACCATTGTCTGTGCAGTTTTTGCTGTTTTTAAACCCAGTATTTTCACTGCATTTTTTTCTCTTTTTTTAAAGGGAAAAAAAGCTGGTACTGGAATACAAAAGGCAAGAAGTAAGTATTCTGGTAACAATGTTTAATTTTCTTTTAGAGAGCAGAAAAAAAATATATGAAGATTGAAGCTTGGGATGCTTAATTCTGTAGTAGGGCCCTTATCCCAGATACATGAAGCCCTGGAATGAATTTCCAGTATATCCAAATATACATACTTGCAAAGATTTTCTAAGATAGTCAATAGTTCTTTAAATGATTTATTTGAGGATTTCTTAGTAATTTTTAGGACATGAATTCTATGACAGCCTGACACTTATCACTACCCTACTCTGTGTTAGTGGTTATTTTGGGTTTTGCTTTTGTATTTTAAGATACTTGTTTTATGATGTGTGTGGGAAGGGGTTATGAGTACATTAGTACAAGTACCCAAAGAAGCCAGAAGAGGTTGTTGGGTCCCTTGGAGCTGGAGTTACAGGCAGAGATGAGTCTCACCTGGCGTAGATACAGGAAACTGGACTCCTCTGGTCTTCTAGGAGACCGTTATGTGATCTTCACTGCTGAACTCTCTCTCCAACCCCCAAATTAATATTTTTAAGAACATTTTTTTAAAACTTATTAAGGTTCCAGGAGAAACAATTATTCAAACCCATTTACTGTGATAAATATAAGACAATGCTTTGAGATAGTTTTGCAGTGTGAAAATACCAGCACCATTCAGTTTAAAAATCTTGTATGGCTGGCTATGATGGCACCTGTCTACTCTAACATTGCAGTCCAGGGCTGGAGTATGAGCAGTTCCTGCCAGGCTGGGCTACAGTGGAGACAGTCTGTCTTACAGACCCAGACAAATTCTCAGAATATGATAGATCTGGCATATGGGGTGGTGGTATTGGAAAATATTATTGCATCAGGGCTACACTTCTGCTCTATAGGTAGAGTCTGCAAGTGTCTAATGGTTTTCTCTTCTTAAGCAGGGAGACTCAGAAAGCCTTTTTTAAAGGTTGAAGATGTGAACCGGTAAGTGTCAAAGCCCAGTGTGGGGAAGGAGAGTTGGTATTAGAGAGAAAATCTCATTAGACTTATTTCTATTAATATGTTTGCTTCCCTTATATGATGATGATATCTACCTAGAGCATTAATTCACTTGCGTTCAACTGAATTTAGTTTCCTCCTATGTAGATTCAGAGTATCTGCTCTAAGCTAATCATAAAACCATCTCTTTTATTATTTTAGATAATCTCTCTGGCTAAATTCAGTATCATTAGTTTGGACAATCATTAAAAATTTCCTCTATAATTGTGGGGGGATTACTAATACTGCTTGGAAACATAAAGCCTAAATATGATGTCTACAGTAATAGCTTCCCAAACTCTTACAGTTTCTGAGATGGTCTTTTTTTTTTTTTTTAAATTTATTTATTTATTGAGGATTTCCGCCTCCTCCCCGCCACCACCCCCCGACAATGGGGATGTTCTTTCGGGAATTCACCAAGGCCAGCTGGCCTGAGTCTGAGATGGTCTTAATGAAATCAACAGAGCTAAGTTAGATTACTTTCTCTTTGCTCTCTTACCTTTTTGGCCAAGTAATTTTTGTTCAATTACCTTTTTGTAATTCTCTTGGGTGTTTACTGAGGTGACTAAATGGTTGAAAGCTTCTTTTTAAAACTGTGTTATGGGGCTGGAGAGATGGTTCAGTGGTTAAGAATGGTGGCAGTTCTTTCAGGTAATGTGAGTTTAATTCCTGGCATGCTTGTTGAATGGTTCATAATCACCTGTAACTCCCATGCTGAGGGATCTGATGCCCTGTTCTGGTGTTCTTGACACCCACATACATGCATACACAAGTAAATAATAAAATCTTTATGATACATAAAATTGTAAATGTGTTATTGTGAAGAAAAAGTACAATTTTTCTTCTAGCTTTGATGGTAACCTAACATGCCTCGGGAGGATTTCATTCTAGTCCATTCTGATCAGCATAGCAAGATCCTGCCACAAAATTAAGTAATGGGTCAGATATCCTATAATCATAGACTGTACTAGAAGATTTAATAGTGTGGATAACTCTACCTTAGTGTGTGGTCCTGGATTTTATAAAACAGGCTTGGGTCTGGAGAGATGACTCAGTGGTTAAGAGCACTGGCTGCTATTCCAGAGGACCAGAGTTCAATTCCCAGCACCCACAGGCAGCTAACAATTGTCTGCAACTCCAGTCCCGAGGAGATGTGATGCATTTTGTTGGCCTACATGGACACTACATGTATATGATGCAGAGATGTACATTCAGGCAAGCACCTATACACATAAAAATAAATAAAAATTAAATAGATTAAAAAGAATGATAAAGAAGCCAGGCAGTAGTGCCACACACCTTTGATCCCAGCACTTGGGAGGCAGAGACAGGTTTATCTTTGGGTTTGAGGTCAGTCAGTCTGATCTACAGAGCTAGTTCCAGGACAGTCAGAGCAATACAGTGAGACCCTATCTCTAAAAATAAATAAATAATGATTTTTTGAAAGCAGGCTGATCAAGCCACAGGCAGCGAGCCAATAGGCAGTGTTCCTTAATGGCTTCTACTTCAGTTTTTGCCACCAGATTCCTGCCTTGAGTTTCAGCTCTGCCTTCTCTTCATGATGGCCTGTGATTAGAACATGTAAGCAAAAATAAACCCTTTCCTCTTTAAGTTGCTCCTGGTCATAATGTTTTATCATAGCAATAGAAACCCTAAGACAGTAATATAAAGATTTACCCAATAAATGGAAGAAGGCAAGTCATATATATAGTATGGAGTTAGTATCCAGAATACAAAAATAATCCCTACAGCCAAAAGAAAAATAAAATATACTAGAGAAATGCATATCCAAATCAGAGTGAGACTTAGAGTTAGGGTGGTTCTATATGTATCTCAGAAACATAGAAATAGCCAAAAGGTATAAGCAACCCCAGTCCATCAGCAAATGTGTGAATATGTGAGGTGTGCAAGATACAGATCTGTGTGTGTTCTGACGATAAAATGTTTTAAAGAATGAAATTCCAGCATGCCACAACATGGATTAGCCTTCCAGACATCATCCTAAGAAGTTGCATTAGTCCATGTATCTAATAAAGCATTCAGAATACTCAGATTTTAGTCACTGAGTCAGCAGAGGCCTTGAGGGAAACAGTTATTGTTCATTGAGTAGGGTTTTCGATTTAGCAAGGTAAGCACTTGAGTGATTTCACAACCTCACTTAATGCTTAATATGACTAAACCATACAGTTTCAAATAGTATCTATCTAGAACAGTGGTTCTCAACCTGTGGGTCACAGCAACCCATGAACCTTTTCACCGGCGTCATCTAAACCATTGGCAAACATGAGTATTTACATTAAAATTAATAACAATAGCAAAATTACAGTTATGAAGCAACAACAAATAATTCTGTGGTTGGGGTCACTGATGTAGAGGGTGGAGTAGTTGATTCCACAAGTTAATGCTTAATGTGGCTAAACTGTACAGTTTCAAAAGTTAAGGTGATAGGTGTTTTGGTATGTTTTAAATGACGTTTTTTCAGTGGGAGGATCTGGGAGGCAATAAGGGAGGAAAAACTGTGATTAGAATATTGTATAAAAAAGTTATTTTCAATTTTAAAAAGTTTTTTAAATGTAACAGAACAGGCCTACAACCCAGGTGGCGGTGGCAGCACACACCTTTTAATGCTAGCACTAGGGAGGCAGAAACAGGTAGATCTCTGAGTTCAAGGCCAGCCTGGTTGAATTCCAGGATAGACTACACAGAGAAAACCTGTCTTGAATCCCGGCACACACACCCAAAAAAGAGAAGAAAAGAACAGGCCTACAATTGATTCTTTGAAAGGAAGATGACCCCTAGCAAGTCTCAATTGTTTATTTTAGATTGAGGTGAATTACATACTTTTGAAATACAAGACTTTAAAACCTTTCTTTCATTCTAGAGAAACTCATATATCTGTCTTTATTCCTTTAGGACTTATAGACCGTTCTACCTTCAGCTGACCAATATGCCTTCCATAAACTGCTCTACTCAGAAGCCTTGCAGCCCATTTGACATAGATAAGCCATCCAGCATCCAGAAGCAAGCTCAGCCTAAACCCAGGTTGGCTTGAAACTTTATTTTTTGAAGAAATGCTATTTAAGCTATTTAGATTCTCAATTATTGCCTTTTTTTCACTTCATAATCAGTTGGGGTATCATATTTTGTACCATGGTAGTGTTATGTGTGCTTGTTTTTTCAGTGAATATTTGTAATGCCTCTTTGCTACATTTAGTTTAAATCTAATTGCATTATTTAGAAAATATTAGATAAGAAATGGGCTCAAATATGAAACCTATTTCTCTTGACCATTTGAACTGTTCTTCAGAGCAGCCATTACTTTTGTTTTTATATTTCTTGAAATGTCCTTAAAGGTATTTGCTTTTACAAGTTTCTGATTATGGCAGATTCTACATATGATAGTTTTAAGAAAATAAATTTTTAAGTTATTCATTGAGTTTAGCAGTAATTTTGTTACCATATATTTCTATTACTAGAATTAATACAGATGGCGATAAATGTGGTGGAACCCCAGTTCAACTCCAATTGAAGGAAAAGAGAAAAAAAGGATATTGTGAATGCTGCTTACAAAAATATGAAGATCTCGAAACTGTAAATGTCATTTTACACTTGGGATTGGTATTTCTAAAAGCGTAAAAACATTTTTATGTTTAAATCTTGCCTTACTGTTCTGATTTTACTTTAGAGCATGATGGAAAGATATTCTTTGGTAGAAACCTCTTGCTTAATGATTATCATAGGGATGGAACTCAGAGCTTTACACATTATGGGCACCTGCATCAGCACTGAAGTTTAACCTGAAGCAGTTGAAGTTTTTTTTTTTTAATTTATTTATTTATTAAAGATTTCTGCCTCCTCCTCGCCACCGCCTCCCATTTCCCTCCCCCTCCCCCGATCAAGTCCCCCTCCCTCATCAGCCCAAAGAACAATCAGGGTTCCCTGACCTATGGGAAGTCCAAGGACCACCCACCTCCATCCAGGTATAGTAAGGTGAGCATCCAAACTGCCTACGCTCCCCCAAAGCCAGTACATACAGTAGGCTCAAAAATCCATTGCCATTGTTCTTGAGTTCTCAGTAGTCCTCATTGTCCACTATGTTCAGCAAGTCCGATTTTATCCCATGCTTTTTCAGACCCAGGCCAGCTGGCCTTGGTGAGTTCCCAATAGAACATCCCATTGTCTCAGTGTGTGGGTGTACCCCTCGCGGTCCTGAGTTCCTTGCTCGTGCTCTCTCTCCTGCTCCTGATTTGGAACTTGAGATTTCAGTTCGGTGCTCCAATGTGGGACTCTGTCTTAGTCTCCTTTCATCGCCTGATGAAGGTTAATATTTAGGAGGATGCCTATGTTTTTCTTTGGGTTCACCTTCTTATTTAGCTTCTCTAGGATGGTGAATTATAGGCTCAATGTCCTTTATTTATGGCTAGAAACCAAATATGAGTGAGTACATCCCATGTTCCTCTTTT
>NC_022025.1:562586-580131 GCF_000317375.1 Microtus ochrogaster
AATCGAATAGAAGACCCTGACTTTAACCCACAAACCTATGAACACCTGATTTTCGATAAAGGAGCTAAAAGTATACAATGGAAAAAAGAGAGCATAAAAAAAGAGCATCTTCAACAAATTGTGCTGGCAAAACTGGATGTCAATCTGTAGAAAAGTGAAAATAGATCCATATCTATCACCATACACAAAACTCAAGTCCAAATGGATTAAAGCAGTTGAAGTTTTAAGAACCCAAGGAGGGAAATCAACATTGAAAAGAATACTTTTTATTCATTCTGTTGCTGTCTATTGAACACTTAGTATATAACTACATGATAAAAATAAAATCTATGTAACGGCATTAGGTCAGTGCAAGTAGAAACAGAGCAGGAGTGAGATGTTGCTTTTTATTTAGGCTTGGCAAAGAAATACCTAAGTAACGTCTAAGTAGAACTACAGAGAAGTTAGGTAACCAAATTTCTCAATACTGACAGAAATCAGCCAAGGGAGCGCCCAGAGCTGGGTGAGTCAGAGTACAAGATGATGGTCTGTACCAAGCCGTGGTGGGGTTCTTGAGGTACAGTCCAGGCCGTTGAAGGACTTCAGGGATGAGACCGAGAGAGTTTATATGATCCTGGATTGAGAGGTGGCAGATAAGTGAAAAGTTAGTGTATTTTTGTCTGAGCAATTACAAAAGACTTGTAAGAACATGTTAGATGATGGTAGTTTTTCAAAATGAGGACAATTGGAGTTTGTAGGCTGATTAAAAAATAAGAGCTTTGGAATCACTGACAATCTGTCCATGTGGCCGTAGAGTTTAGTGCATAGCAAGTGCTTATTAATCATCGCAGTTATTATTTGAATTCTTAACTTTTAAAGGAGTAGATAGACATACTGGTGTACAACATAAACCTCTCTAGTTTCAAATACTCAGGAAGCTGAGGCAGTATGAATATTTGAGTGCATAATCTATACGACATAAACAATATGACAAGACCCGTACTCAAAGATAGATAGATAGAGAGAGAGAGAGAGAGAGAGAGAGAGAGAATAGTTGGAAATTTAGAGTATTAAGCCTGAAAATACTGATTCATAAAGCATCTGACTTCATCTTAGATGAATTAGAGTTTGTTTTCTAACCCAAAATATATTAATACTTACCAGGGGTTTAACTTTGTTTTGTTTTACTTACATAATAAAGGAGAGAAAATACAGTTGGTTTAAAATTGCATTGACTCAGAAGATAGTTTCTTAAAATTTTTCCTTCTTCCTTCTAATTGTTTTGAAACTACCGTCATTGCTTTTTTTTTTCTTTCTGAAATTAGTTGGCATTGTGAAAACAGAATAATCTAGAATTTTGAAGTTCTAATGTGATATTCAGAAAGTATAAGAATAGCAGGAAAGTTGTTCACTGGTTGCCACAAAGAAAGTATATTTGAGAATAAAATTGAAAATCATGACTTTAAGGGTTTTTTTTTTCAGTTTTTTTGTTGTTGTTTGTTTTTTTTAATTTAAAGAAGCTGAGTTGTGTAGGTCACTCTTGTAATCACAGCACTTTGGAGACATGGTTAAAGGAAGGGTCTTGGGTTTGAGATCAGTTTGGACTACATAGTATGATCTTTGGAAAGAAAAAGTACATTGGTTTTGAACCTTGAATTTCACAGTGATTCTACACATGCCAAGAGACTGAGTAAGCAAATATTTTTGAGGACTTAAGAGATGGCTGTCAGTGATGTGCTTATAAAGGAACTAAGATTGATCCCCAAAACCCACATACAAACTCTAGACATGATTATAGCAGAAATAATAAAGATCGAGAGACAGATATCAAGGTTCAACCTGAAGATCAGAAAAGCAAAGCAGCCAACCACTAGAGAGACCTTTTTACCTCTACTGTATCTTCAGACTGAAAGGGCAAGATCCTGTCTCCAGGAATCCTCAGACTCCACACTCCAGTGAGTTTCTGTCTCTTCCCCTTTATATTCCTCTTTGTGCCTAGCCATATCGCTCCTATCTACACCTGTTACTGAGATTAAAGGTGTATGATCCCAAGTGTTGGCATCACTTTTGTGTGAGCTCCATTTCTCTTAGACAGATTCAATCTTGTTTAGCCCAGGGTGGCCTTGAGCTCACAGAGATCTGGCTGCCTGTCTCCCAAGTCCTGGGATTAAAGTTGTGTGCCACCACTTCCTGGCCTGTATGGCTGACTAGTATGGCTGTTTTGTCCTCTAATCTTTATGCAAGCTTTATTTATTACAACACAAATAATATACCACTATATTTGATGGTGTACATGTTTAGTTCCAGTGCTGGGGCACAGACAGGTTGGTAGCTGGGGCTTGCTGGTCTACCAGCCTACTATTTTTGTTGGTGGACAGCCCCTGAGGAAGACACAACAGACAAGGTTATTCTCTGATGTGTACACAAATACATAGAAACAGTTTTGTGTACTGGAGGTAAACTAAACATTCCCTAGCTTTTCTAACTTGTGTAGCTGGCATAGAAAATAGTTTTATATACATTTTCAAGTATGGTGAAGTATTTCTTTTCTTCTCCCCTGTCCCACCAAACAAGGTTTTTCTGTGTAACAGCCCTGGCTGTCCTAGAACTTGCTTTGTAAAGCAGGCTGGCGTTGAGCTCAGAGGTCCACCTGCCTCTCCATTCCCAATGCTGGGATAAAAGGAGTGCGCCATCACTTTATATTTTTACTTAAAATAAGTTTTTTTTTAAAACATGCAAATAAATATAAACAACATACACTAAAATTAACTGGACTCAATGTACTTAGTGAAATTCTATACATTTAATATTAGGCATGTGGATTGGAAATTGTGGAGCTTTCAATACCAAATATATTTTAGGCATTTATCCACCAAATGGGTGGACTTAGAATGTATAATTTTAAGCAGGATCACACAGTCTCAGAAATAGAAGCCTCCATGTTCTTCCCATATGTAGAATTTAGCCATTAGTATATGTACTCGTGTAAACAAATGTGAGTACAGCGTGACATGTAGACACAGCAGGAAGGCTGAGTGTATGGGGTGAGGACAGTCTGGATGCAGGTAATGGACATGAATTAGGAAAGATGGTGTAGAGCTAATTGTTTTTCTGGTTCTAATTCTAGCTTAGAATGTTCAAGTTATGTGGACTAGAACATAGAATGGTAGTAAATGATGAGAAAGGTATTAGACTATGTAGTTCAGTCGTAGAACATAGACTTGTTATACGTGAGACTGCAGGTTCAGTTCCCAGACACAAAAATAGAAGTAAATAATAAATAAGAGTGTTAGAGAAGGGACAGACAGCTGAGGCATTTAAATCAATACCTAAGTAATGAAAAAAATCTTAAGTAGATATAGAGGGGAACTATGTAAAAATTAATAAATGGTTTCTTTTTCTTTTACAGAGTTTAAATTAACTTTAAGGTGTGAGTTTTAGATTTTTTTTCCCCCCCAAGAAGGTTTCTCTGTGACTGTCCTGGAAATTAGCTCTGTAGACCAGGCTTGCCTCAAACTCAGAGATCTTCCTGCCTCTGCCTCCCAGATGCTGGGATTTTAGACGTATGTCACCACTCCCGGATCTAGGCTTTAGATCCAATATCCTGAATCAGCTGACAGACAAATGGTAGAATTAGCCTGGAGATCTCACTCATTCGCAAGGAACTTTGTTTCCTGTGAGTTTTATACTGTAAATTTGTTTGTGTTTTATTTGACAGGGTCTCGCTGTGTAGCCTTGGCTGGACTGGAACTTATTATGTTGACAGGAAGGCCTCCAGTTCACAGACACCTCTCTGCCTCTGGTCCCTAAATGCTAGGGTTAAAGATATGTGCTACATGCTGAGCTTATTTTTCCTTCTAACCACTCTTAAGACTAAAAAATTCCTCTGTTAGGATCAGTAGGTAATGAGATAATTTGCTTGCTCATACTTGGATGATTCTTCAACAATGAATCTAATTGTAATGTGTATATTTTGTAGCATTTATCATAGATTTTGGGTTCTTAAGGTTTACTTCTACATAAGTATGTATGCGAACATATGACACATGTGTAGAGCAGTAAGTGCTTGTAACTGCTGATCCAGCTCTCTAGCCCTGTAGATTGTTTTTTAAACTCTTATTGTCTAGACTCTTATAGATCTTAGATTCTTGTGTATTAAGTTAAAAGACTTCATTTAATTCTGTAAGTCCTACCTTGGTAATTATATGCAGCAGTGGGTGAAAAGATGTTTTATAAAATACTAGTATGTTACTGGTTGCTAAAGGTAGTTCTTAACTTTTTATCTTGAGAAAGGGTCTTTCCTTTTTTCTATTTTTGATTAATTTTGAGCCAGAGTTTCTTGTGTAATAGCCCTGACTGTCCTAGAACTCACTTTATAGATCTCAGGCTCACAAAGATCCTCCTGCAAAGGTGTGCTCACCCACACCCAGCTGAGAAAAGGTCTCTTTGAAAATATTTAAATTAAAATATAAATACATCATTTCTTCCTTCCCATATCCCACCCATTCCAACTACTGCCACTTGCTGTCTCTCAAAAATTCATGGGCTCTCTTTAAAAAAAAAAATGTTGGTTTATTTATATATTCTATTCAGTCCAGCAAACATTACTTGTGTGTATACGATATCAGGCTGACCACTTTGTGTAAGATAATTAGCGTTCTCTTCTCTGGGGAAGACTACTCTACCCTCAGCAGTCCTTAGTTGTCTGTAGTTCTTTGTCTAGGGTTGGAGCCTCGTGGGATTGCTACCTTCCATCTTAGCATGCATATTGATGTTGTCCTTGCCCCGCTCATGATTGGACAACTATCTTTGAGACTTGTAAGTGTGTTTTCACTGTCACATCTAGGGATGTCATCTTACAGCAGACTTTCTGTTCTCTGCCTTCTACAACCGTTTGACCTCTTCTGTGATGTTCACTGGACACCACACAATCTCTTAGTCTCTACATTTGCAGTTGTAGTTTTCTGTGATCTCCATCCATTGCAGAAACAGACACTTAATCTGTGGTTATAAAGATATTTAGAATAGAGTCAATAATTATGCTGGTTTATTAAAGGGGAGGTAGTAGCTGTCTGCTAACTGACACACAGCTGTCATCCCACCTTTGCCTCCCAAGTGCAGTGATTACAGACTGAGGAACAGTGCCTGCCACCGCAGTTCTTCTGTGTTTGTTGTCAGAGTAGATACATATAAAACTGATAGAGACATTTATATGACAGGAATTCCTTATTTGATTTGAAATTATTTTTTTATTTAATTGATACAATTATTGAATACAGTTTAATGATATTTTTGTTTTGTTTTAGCATCTTCTGAGTGAGAAACACAGAAACTTTGCACAGAGTAACCAGTATCAAGTTGTTGATGATATTGTATCTAAGTTGGTTTTTGAATTTGTGGACTATGAAAGAGACACACCTAAAAAGAAAAGGTAATTAATTTGCCAAAGTTCTACTTATGTTGTTAAGCTATTTTAACTAAAAGTTAATCTCGTTTATCTGCTCTTAGAAGGGATATAGGTTTTTTTTTTACATGACATAAATATGGTTTAGAACTAATACCTTCTTCCCTTCTTTTTCCCCTACCACCAAAGGTATTTAGTCTCCCTCTAACATGGTTTTGAAAGGGAGTTCACAATTTTTTCTATTAAGGTCAGTCTAGAGTTGATATTTTAGGTTTGGTGAACTGAAAGAGTCAGTGGCCTCTGCTCAGCTTTGTTACAGAATATGGCTGTGTTGCAGCAAAACATTAGTTAATAAAGAAAGTGAAGACCAGATATTACCAGTAGGGAATGTTGCCAACCTCTGATATTGAACTATGGAACTCAGTGTACTCAGATGAAAAATGTTGATTCCTAACAAAGACATTGTCAGACTTTGAAATGTGAATACATTTCAAATGTGTTTAGTTTCCAGTAACTGCACACTGACAGTTTGAGTCCTAATTAGATTATTCTCATAAATCTAAAATTTTAGAAATGCTTTTCTATGCATGTACAGTTATCTAATTTTATGCTAATCTTAAGCAGTAAGATTAGAGATGAGATACTAAAGTAGAGCTTCTGAAAGGTGAGCAGGAAGTGCTCCATCTTTAGGTCTGGATATGGGCAGTACTTTACTTACTAATGTGTCCATGTGGAACCAACTGAAAACTTAAATTTTTTGAAAGTTTCAGGAAAGACATGAGCTCAGCTTTTAAACTGGTCATTCACTAATCATTTTACAGTGTCATTTTTACTTGTTGCCAGTCCATATCCATCTCTGAAATTACAGTTGGAGCAGTGTCATCGCTTATGTTGAGAGGAACTCTAGACCCCAGTTTGGTTTTGCTTTGCTCTTTAGGGATCAAACCTAAGGTCTCACAGATGAGGCACGAAGGGAATCTTAAAGAGTAAACCCCATTTATAAGTAAAGGAAACCAATCTGGTGGTAGAGACAGTGAATTGTATATTGCTCGTGGTTTCCTGTGATAGATAAGGCAAAGTGTAGCTGGTGACCAGATAACTTGTCATTCATTTGTGCATAATTTGGGATTGTTCAAGAGAGTAGTATCCCAATTATTCTAGATTCTACATGAAGAAGAGTTTTGGCTCAAATATTTATGTGGAATTGAAGGACTACTTTGTCACCTTTAGAAATACAAATATCTAGTTCACTTTGATATGAAATGTTTTAAATATAAATGAAAATCATAAGATTCTGCTTTCAGTTTCTAGTAAATACTTTCTGCTTAAAAACTAGAAATTGCACATTAAAACATGAAGCAAAGTGCTAAAGTGTTTACGTTTTCTCAGGATAAGAACAAGTTGGGCAGATAGAGAGCCTGGCACCTGATTCCTGCTGTTTAAGCTTCTGATGATTCAGGATGTTGGTTCTCTCGGGGAAAGAAAAGAATGTGGATGAGAAATGGGTACACTAGAGTTTTCACATTTTAAAACATCTGAAGTAATGTTAAGATTTCTGGGTTGAGATGTCTTAAGTGGGTTTTTAAAATAAGTTATAGACAGTTTTACTAATTTCCAACTTTTGGTTTCCTTTTTTTCTTTATAAAGAATAAAATACAGCACCGGATCCCTTTCTTCTGTTTCTCAAAATGTCCTGAAAAACACTGAACCAAAGGAGACGCTACAGTTGGAGCCCATTTTTCAGAAAGACATGGGAGAAAGCAGTGGGCAACTGCTCAAGCAGGATTTTCAGTGTGAAAAAACTCAGAAGCCTGAACAAAAGCTGGTGTCTGCTTCAGAACCTATGACCTACTCCTCCGCTGGAGTGGAAGGGTGTGATGGGAAAAGAGTGAGCATGCTACATGCAAGTGACCCTGACCTAAGACAGGATTTTACACCGCTACCTCCATGTAAAAATGAGCAGGAAGGAATTCTTGATGTTTCTGGATATAAATTAATTATTAATAGAAGCGATTTAGAACAGAGGGTAGGTGACTCTCCAGGTGTGCCACGGTCATGTGTAGAAGTTTCTTATCTAAGTACAGAAAATAGTCCACCCCAACCAAAATTAACAGCAGATAATACACATTTTTCAGCAAAAGATCTACAGGATAAGGAAATTCATTTTGTGTTTGGTCATGATTCTGACCTGGTGACTTTAAATCCACCAAAGGAACACCTGCCAGTGAGGGCCAGAACTCCACCCTGTAGTCCTCATGGCCCTGATGAGTGTGACACTGAGAACACGGATAATTTGCCTTGTGGTAAGATCCAGCGGAAAGTGAGAATGTTATTAGGGCAAAAGAAAAAAACTGTGGACCCAAGTGCTGAATTGGATACAAAAAGAACTGAGTATCCTGCATGTGAAGACAGAACTTGTGGGTCACCCGTACAGTCTCTACTGGACCTCTTTCAAACAAGTGGGGAGAAATCAGAATTTTTGGGTTTTACAAGCTACACTGAAAACAGTGGAATATGTGATGTTTTAGATATTTGGGAGGAAGAAAATTCAAGTAGTCTGTTGTCATTTTTTTCTTCCCCTTCAGCTTCTACATTCGTTGGATTTTAGTATTTAATGTGTTTTTCAGAAGTCAAAGCTATATTCTTGAAATTTTTATAGATACATATATAATTCTTAGGAGTTGTTTTGGGTTTTTGGCCAGCTTTGTATGAAATCATATGTAAATATTAATTAAGATTATAATTTTTTACAGAATTGAGTAGCTGTTGCAAATTATACAATAAATCTTGTGATTTATTTTATATAACTATGGTCATAATTGTTTCCTAAGAGTTGTAATGAATATCATTTGCTTTATCACTGACAGTAATTTCAAGTGAGATTTTAAACAGATCAAAAATTGAGCACTATACATTGTATGCTATTAACCATTGCCCATTAGCATAGATTTTCATCATTAACATGTTAGTACCTAAAATAAAATTTCATATAGAGAGGAAAAAAATATTAATTGGTGTATTTGGATTCTTGAAGTTACTAAAAATATTGACTATAAACACTGACCCAGCTAGATTCTGCCAGGATCCTTATACTGCAAACTGAGGTTATTGAAGGGATCAGAACAATTCCAAAAAATCATAAAGGAGAGCTTAAACCACTGACCTTTGTGGAAGTTGTAAGTTGAAAATAATTTCTTTAAAAATAATTTGTTTACTATTAAAGATGATTAATGATATAGTGAATTGTTGGGATTGTTTTGAAATGCCTGGGAGGACTAACTTGATCTGGTACTTGACTATAAAATAACTTGGAACAGGGAAAATTTAAGGTGAAATTCATCTTACCTTTGAGTATATTTGGTAAGAGGGAAATATTTACTGTTGTAATTTTTTAAAAGTGGCGCGCAAGAGAAGGACATCATGCAACAAAGCTCAGGTGGAAGTAAATGAGAGAGGAAGAGGGGAGACTGGCCTCTGGAGCACCACAAGAGAAGAGACAGGCACGGAGAGACAGACAGGAGGTGGCCAGGCCCACCTTTTAGAAGGGAATGAAGTCAGTGAACACAGAAGATGCTCTTAGTGGTTGCAGCTAAGGATGTATCCTGCAAGGACAGGCTAGTACAGATGCCTGAATACTAACATTCCTCCTTTTTTATTACTATAAAAAAGGTGAGGAGGGGGGCTGGAGAGATGGCTCAGAGGTTAAGAGCACTGGCTGCTCTTCCAGAGGTCCTGAGTTCAATTCCCAGCAACCACATGGTGGCTCACAACCATCTGCACTGAGATCTGGTGTCCTCCTCTGGCGTGCGGGCATACATGGAGGCAGAATGTTGTATACATAGTAAATAAATAAATCTTTAAAAAAAAAAAGGGGGGGGTGAGGAGTTAGAAACGAGTAGCAAGTTAGGTGAAGATGAGGAAGTAGTATTCTCAAAACAACTTCCTGTTGACCTGAGGGACAAAACCAACTCCATTTTGTGCTAGGCCACAAAGTGGATATCAGCAATATGGAAGTTCCCTAGACTGCAGCCCTGCTGCTCAAGGTTGATAGCAGAGTGGAAAGTCCCCGTACCCTTATGCCCATAACTGTAGATTTGTGGGGTTTTGCCTTTAAAAACCCTGCCTAAGAAGAGTGGGGCGCCTCCTCTGGCCCCCAGTGCGTCACTGTAGAAGACAAGGTCTCTTCCACGGTTTGTACTTCATGAGTAAACCTTGCTTTTGCATTTTAGTGAGTCTGTGGTGGTCTTCTTGGGGCCTCCGCAACCTGGACACAACAGATTTGGGGCATACTTGACTTTGTCTATTCTATTTCTATTCCGATTTCTTGTCTGGTTTTACTCTGCTAAGCCATTAGCTGAAATAGCTTTGTTCATCAACCAATAAAAGCAACACATATGCAGAAGAAAATCGCACATCATAGAGCTGTTACAGCTCTCGCAGCATAGCAGAACTGCTACATTTGTGTGGGAAAATTCTCTTAGAGCAGAGCAGAACCGTAGCACTGGCTGGGGAGACTTTCCCTTGCTGGCACAGAATTGTTTGACTCTGGGGGAGCAGAGCAGAGCTGGGACAACATTGCTGGAGAAACCCTCTTCTGCTGGATCAGAGTTGTGACACTTGTATTAGGGAAACCTTTCCTGGAGCAAGGCTCTAACACTACTGGGGAAAACTGTCCCCACCAGACAAAAGCTATAACACTTCTGTTAGAATACCTTTGCCTTCCAAGCATTAGGTAACCCTTGTCTTCCTGCTGCCAGGATACCAGTCCCTTCTGAGTTTTAGCTAATCCCTGGGGTGTGAGTGCCAGGATACCTTCTGAGATGTAGGTAACCCTTGGCTTCCAAAGGCAAGAGTACCTTTCCCTTCCCTGTAGGTAATACTTAAATTTGTATCAATATACAAAACTACCTTAAAAGAGTAGGAACAGCTGGGCAGTGGTGGCGCACGCCTTTAATCCCAGCACTCGGGAGGCAGAGGCAGGTGGATCTCTGTGAGTTCGAGGCCAGCCTGGTCTACAAGAGCTAGTTCCAGGACAGGAACCAAAAAGCTACGGAGAAACCCTGTCTCGAAAAATAAAAAAAAAAAATAAAAAAAAAATAGGAACCATATATAAAGTATGTTTTAACAAAAATAAAGTTTGTATCAATATATAAAAATCCATACCAATGTAAAATAGTTGGGATTGATAGTGGATTTTTATTTTAAAGTAGATTTAATGATCTACACTTTTATCCTAGCCTTTCCATATACCCCCTTTTTTCAGAAAGGGATCCTTAAATCTAACCTTTCTTAGTTTTCACCAATCCCCCCTAAACGAAGACAAACATTCATAACCCACCAAACAACCAAAAACCACCCACTCCACCTCTTGGTAATGTAGGCATTGTATTCCTAAAATTACATCATGATATCTGGGGGCAATAGCATCTTTAGGAACCCCTGAGAAAATTGAGATAATGATCAAA
This sequence comes from Microtus ochrogaster, assembly GCF_000317375.1. Classification (NCBI taxonomy): domain Eukaryota; kingdom Metazoa; phylum Chordata; class Mammalia; order Rodentia; family Cricetidae; genus Microtus; species Microtus ochrogaster. Next base: position 573,435 of record NC_022025.1, read on the forward strand.
TCCTGGGGAAACTAACTGTACCATTGTTTGTCCACTCTGTAATGGGAAAGTGAAGGGCTTATCTGAAGTCCTGGCTAGAGTAGCCTATGATGAGGTGTTTATCTAATTAACTCTTTTGTCAATAAAAAAAAATCAGAATTCAGCAATCCAAAATGGCTGAGATCTTCTCTCTGCCTGTCTTACTACTTTCTATCTGTCCTGTCCTCCAAAACCTCTGATTAATTTTGTTCAGCTAGTGACTAACTTTACCCTCTGACTCTAAGCCAACTTTGTTATAAGAATGTGATCAAAATATACATTTCCCCCTTTGGTCTAAATAAAAAAGGAAGGTTTTTAACATAGTAAAACTATATACAATAATTACAATAACTATATGCAAATATATTCAGATAAGAATTACATTAACAATGTCCAGTCCATTTAGACTTAGCAAATTCAGAGAAAATACTTTATTATCTATCCTATCCTGGTTAGTCCAAAGTTTTGTTCCTAATTTACTTTCTATTCTAAGTTGTATTACCAATCCAAAACTATTTTCTTAGGTCTCTCAAACGTAAACACTTTACACCACTTTTGTGAGTTTCTTTTCTAAATTTGGTAACAAGGAAAACTATTAACTATATCAACTTCATCAGAGACCTGAGTATACAGGAAGTGCGGAGCAAGCAGCTTCTAAAACTCAGAAATGACAGATACATCTGGCTCCCTGAGCAGTCACTCAAGGCCCCTCTGTAATGTTGGAGCATCCATCTTCAACAACCTACAGGCCTAGAATGTCTGACAGACTTTTCTGTGAAGCAGGAGTTTTGAGGGATTATCCTGCCTCCTCTTGGCAAGGCTCAACAGGCACTACCTTTTCTGTTGTGTTTTTCCAATTTGGACAGCATATGGTCAGTAGTATAGGCAAGTGTAGTTTCTTGCCCAGTGACTAACTGTTGTCACAAAGAAAGTAACTTCCATATGGAGTTTCTGTGATGACCATTATCGTCTCTGAATTAGATTGGATTGCTGGGAGCATACATTTTTCACTATCATAAAAGCCCTTATATTATTAAAACATCTTAAGTGCCATATTCGGTAGCTCTCTGTAGTGTTGGAAGACCACTTGTCTAAAATACATCCCTGTTTGATCTTGAAAACATACCTAACTGACTACAAGGTTGATTGTAATAGGTGACTAACAACCTGCATTTCTTTTTTTTTTTTTTTTTTTTTTTTCGAGACAGGGTTTTTCTGTGGTTTTGGAGCTGGTCCTGGCACTAGCTCTGTAGACCAGGCTGGTCTCGAACTCACAGAGATCCACCTGCCTCTGTCTCCCGAGTGCTAGGATTAAAGGTGTGCGCCACCATCGACCGGCCAACCTGCATTTCTTAATTACCATAGTTTGTAATAATAACTTAAGGATTAGAAATTTATATTACATTGTTAAATGAACTGCATAGGTACAATCTTTAAAAAGTGTAGAAACGTGCACAATTGTAATAGGTGACTAACAACTTGCATTTCTTTATTATCATAGTTTGTAATAATAAGGATTAGAAATTTATATTAAATTGTTAAATGAACTGCATAGTACAATACCTTAAGAGTAGGAACATATGTACAGTATGTTCTAATGAAACTAGCCTTAAATTTGTATCAAGTCAGGGGCTAGCCTCGACAAAAATACCTCTTGCCAGGGTAGGGGCATGGGGATGAAAAAAAATAGTAAAGAGGACACATGAATAAAAATAATAAAACAGAAAACATAGGATAGTATCAGGAGGGAGTTCCAGTGAACACTGAAATTGCCCATGTTTAATTTTCCATATACTTTTATACCCCAATACAAAAAGGGGAAGAAAGCAACAAAAGACTTCTTTAGTATGATGATACTAAGGACAATTCGAACAGTTAATTGCTTCAACACTTTGAGATATCAAATCATTAGCATTCTGTTGTTTAGGCAGTGAACATATCCTAGACCAAATATCCTGAAGGTAGCCATTCCCTAGATCAAACCTCCTATTACAAAAGAAGGAGCAGAAGTATGGAGTGGATCTACCAGTATGTGCCATCATAATGTGAAAACAATCAAGTAACCACATCCTGGGTTAGGATTTGTAGCCCTGGTTGTCAACAATTTTTAGCAACCTCCAAACTCCCTGACCACCAGACAAGGTAGAAATTGCCTCACATTTTTGGGCCTTCACAGTATCAATATACAAAAATATCTTAAACAAGAGTAGAAACATATAAAATATAATAAAAATAACCTTATGTAACTGGAGGTTTCTCTTCCACCTGCCAGTGTGTAAATAATCACTCTGAGGCTTAATATTAATTACAAATGTTTAGACTGTTAGCTCAGGTTTATTATTAAATAGCTCTTACAATTTAATTAAACCCTAGTTCCAGGACAGGCTCCAAAGCCACAGAGAAACCCTGTCTTGGAAAAAAAAATTAATTAAGCCATTTCTATTCTATATTTTGCAGTGAGGCTCATGGCTGGTTATCTCATCTTGCTTCTCCAGCAACTATTGTCATCTCCCAGACTGCACCTTCTTTTTTCCTGTCTGTTTGGATTTCTCACCTAGCTATATTCTGTCCTGCCATAAGCCAAAACAGCTTCTTTATTAAGCAATGGTAATAAAACATTCACAGCATGCACAGGGGTATCCTACATCAACCTTAAATTTGTATCAATATGCAAAAACACATACCAATGTAAAATATTTAAAACTAGTATTTGCTTTTTGGTTTAAAGTAGATTCAATAATCCAGCTATCATTTCTAAATCCTCCATTTTCTTTTCAGAATAAGAATGCTAATTAATCTTTGTTCATCTTTTTTTCTGGCTATTACCAATAACAACTTATAACCAACCCCCATAAAAATGACAAATATTTAAATCAGTTTTTTTCTATTATTCAATGTCTCTCCACAGACATTGTATCTTCTTCATTAGAATTTAGAAATTTAAAGTCAATTAAGCACAGTGTAATCTATCTCTGGGGACTTTATTACTGCTTTCTGTTTATTAATCATATTTTTAAAAGTTTGGTTAGATCTATCTATAATTGCAATGTCCTGTAGGATTGTGCAGTATACCTGTGATATGCTTTGTGTTGTAATATGCAAAAAAAAATACCAAACCTGTTTTATTTTACTAGAGATGTATGCTGGAGCATTTTCTGTCTTAATCTGTAAAGGTATCTCCATAATGGCCATGACTTCTAGTAAATGAGTGATTACTGAATCAGCTTTTTCTGAACTTAAGGCAGTTGCCCATTGAAATCCTGAATATGTATCTATGCCATGGTGCATATTTAACTTTCCAAACTGCAAAATGAAACACATCCATTTCTGCAACTTCATTTCTTTGAGTACCTTTTGGGTTACTTTCTATAAGTAATGGAGTTTGCTTATACATAGAACTGTAGTTAGAAGGCCACTTGTTCGTTTCCTGGCTGCCCAGACTCCTGAAATAATCGCACAGAAACTATATTATTTAAATCACTGCTTGGCCCATTAGCTCTAGCTTCTTATTGGCTAACTCTTACATATTAATTTAACCCATTTCTATGAATCTGTGTATTGCCACATGGCAATGGCTTACTGAGTAAAGGTCTGGCGTCTATCTGGAGGGGCTGCATGGCTTTTCTATAACTTGTTCTTTTCCCCCCAGCATTCAGTTTAGTTTTCCCTGCCAACCTCTATTCCCTGCACAGGCCCAAGACAGTTTCTTTATTAACCAATGGTATTCACAGCATACAGAGGGGAATCCCACATTATAGAGCTAGTAGGAGATTTCCTTGCCTTGTCAAGTGATGGAAAAAATATTTCTTTAAACATTTTCTGTTAGCATAGTGTTTCCTATTTAATTCTGAGGCTTCTAGCACATTTCTCACCAACAGCTGATTGATTTCATCATTACTTTGTACTAGAGGGCGTGGCAGACAGTTGTATGGAATCTGATATGTTATATACAAAGGATTAATTCTCTTTCTAATTACTTGTTGCTGTTGAATAAATTCCAAAGTTGTTTCTGAATCATATGGAATAAGTTCAGATGTTTCAATGTGTAAAACACTTCTTTCTGCATATTGAGAGTCAGTAACTACATTAACAGGTTCTGGAAAATCTAATAATACCCTTAGAATACCATATAATTCTGATTTCTGAGCTGAATCATAGGTTGTTTGAGCCAAATTACTTCATTTTCTTGACTAATAACCTTTCTTTTCTGATATATTTGCATCAATATAAAATGTTGGAGTTCCAGAAATTGGTGTTCCCTTTATTTTGAGGGAGAATCCAATTGGTTCTTTTTATGAACTGAAATTTCTTGCTTTTGGGATACTTGTTGCTAATCTTTCCCAAGAAATTACTTCAAGCTCTTTGTCAATGCTCATTTTCTGCCCATAATGAGGCAATTTCAGTATTAGTAAAAAGGTACCACAATTTTTGATGGGTCTATTTCTGCTAGTTGACAAAGTCTTAATTTTCCTTTCAGTATCAATTCAGAAAAGTTTTTTACATAGGTCTTTAGTTTTTCTCCCATTTGTGTGCTAAAAATACTTATTCTAAGATATTATCTTCTCTCTGCATAAGAATACCTCTAGAAGAATGAATGAAAGCTAAAAACAACATGGATGCCCAGATTTTGTTGCAATTATTTTTACATCTGCCCCTGTATCTATCAAACCCTCAATTTCCATTTCATTTATTTGTATTTTCAGCTTTGGTCTCTGATCATTTATAGATGTCTGCCAAAATACTTGTTTATGGTCTCTCCTGAAAAATTTTTTTTTCTCCTGAAAATTTTATCTTATCTACTGAAGTTGTTTTGTTATCCGGAACAGTATCATTTTTAATAACAGGCATTAAGTATTTTAATTGCTCTGTGGAGGGGTTTCTCCCATGCTGACAAGGAATGATTGAACCAAATTTGACATTGGGGGCTGTAAGAGCCCTCCTAAGGCCTTTCCCAATAACAAAGAGTTATCTTGCCTATTCCTTGTTGATCTGCATTTGTTAGTTCATTTTGACCTGTGTTACACCTTCTGCATACTAAAGAAGGTTGGGACCTTCTGTTTGGGTTATCTCTAGAGAAAACATTGTTTCAAAGAATACCTTGCCTATAATCCCTTTTCAGATGACCTTGTTAACCACAATTAAAATATATGACCTTTTGCTTTTTCTTAACATTTTTAGAAATTACCTCCCCTATTCAAGTGTCATCATAAATGTGAGATCCAATATCGGCTGTGTTTGAGATCCATTCATCTATGGGTGCTGATCTTGCCTTTAAAGGCCTAATCACCATTTTGCATTATGAATTAGTATTTTCAAATTCCAAGGATTTAATTAATATTTGTCTTCTGGATCTGATGCCATTCTATTTACAGTTGAAATCATTCTTTGTAAAAAAAAAATCAGTGTTTTGGGCCTTTTATAATTTTAGTAAATGACTCAGTTCTCTTTCCTGATTCTTCAACTTTGTCCCAAGAATTCAAAGTTGCTATACATCATAGATTTAAGGTGTTATTATTAAATATAGACTGTTTTTGTAAATCAGCATACTGGCTCTCACTGAGAAGCTGGGCTTGGGAAGTTTCATTACCTCATTGTTCTAGGACCCTATCTTCCTCTCTCTACCATGTTCTCCATTGTATTTGAGGGCCAAATTCCAGTATTGCTGTAACTAAATTTTTCCAGTCTTGTGAAATAACTATGTTCATAGTTGCCCATGAATTTAACATCTGCTTCACAAAGGATAAATGTGTACCATATGAAAAGAATATTTCCTCTAACCTCTTCAAATTTAACGTATCTACGGGATCCAAATTAACTTCTGCATAGCCTTGTGTGTGTGTGTGGGGGGGGATTCCTATCATCTGTGTGGCCTTTCTTGTATGGTAACTCAATAAATTAAAGTCCAATTTCTAACAACCTTAGGCAATGGTTTCATACTGCAATGGTGCTGTAGGTTCTGCTCCAAATTCTTCTGTCTGTATTTGAGTATTTTTCTTATTTTCATTAGTAGTTCTTTCTAAGGCTTTTATCTTATCAGTAATAGGTCTTTCTAAAGCTTATATTTTACCAATAGTAAGTCCTTCTAAGACTTGTATCTTACTAGCCTAATTTTTCTTATTTTCATAGTCTTTCTCAGACTTGTATCTTACCAGTAGTCTTTCTAAATCTTGTATCTTATCAGACAAATTATCATATTTGGCACAGTTATCAAAACACTTTTTAAAGGACAAAATATTAATTACCAAACTGGTAATAATTACAACCGACATGACAACTCCAACTAAATCATTTTACCTTCATTTGAATTTTCCCTTATCAAACCATCCATAGTAGCTCTGTATTCGGTCCTAGCATCCTGCATTGTGATGTTCCCTATTCTTGATTGCAGAAAAGATTTTTCTTTTTAATATTATTTAACTCTTCCAAGGTATCTCACCAAATCTGCTGATTTCTACTATTTGTGAACTGTGTTGTCGGTGAACTCAAGCTCCTCCAGCCATTTCCAAGGGCAAGCCTGCTTTCTGGATATCCACGAGTGGAAGCCAACCGCTAGGAGTACCTGCACAGAGAGGCCAGACTGCAAGTGCCGCAGAGCGGGCTGGCATGACTTCTCTGTGTGGTCATGCCACATGATGGAGTGCCAACTGCCGCAGAGCGGGCTGGCATGACTTCTCTGTGT